>NC_072735.1:76795568-76929250 GCF_026930045.1 Uloborus diversus | reverse complement strand
GCGATATCTCCTTAGTTGCCTTCCAAGACCATAGAATCCATAAAAATACGTTCTTACTAAGTGATGTGGCAAGATCTTATATTCAACTCATGTTAGTTTGTATTAAAAAAATATTTGGACAAAGTTTAAAAAAATATATATCAAAAACACTTTATATGAAAAAGTTAGCTTCGGTCTGTTTTAATGAAGTTCTTAATTTATATAGTCTTTGCTTGCTCGCAAAATTCGTGAAGTTCAAACTGTAAGTCATTTTCCTTTTTAGTGAAAGTGAAACAAAAAACGTTGAACAAAAATTTGATCAAATGAAAAAAGTAATTAGAATAGTTCGAATCGGGGGGAAAATAACCGGAATTTGGAGTTAAAACAATTATTTTTAAATTTACAAAATAAACAAATAGAGCATGCACCCACACACACAAATGAGCATCTAATTAAAAGTCAGGAATTAATTGGTTAATGAAAAAGAAGCATTACGTTTGAAAAATAAGATAGAAAGAGCTAATGACTTCATGGATTCATTTTTATTTCCTTGTTAAAAAATATGTACAAATATTTAACAACCTGTCAAGATCTCCTTTTGAAAATTCCTTTAAACTGCAATTGATATATGCAAATGAAACTACTTCCATCTTGAAATAAAGAATGTCAAATGGCGGAATGGGAAAATATGCTGAATATCGAGCATCACTGCTTAAAAAGAAAACATTAAGCCTTACGTCCTTTCTTCTTTGAGCAAATATTTTACATAAGTGATGATAACGGAAAAAGACAGAAGTTCAAATACAACTTATCTTCTTCTGACGTATTCGGGTCAAAATGGAAACATTTCGTTGAACATCTTACGGAATAAAAATTTACAACTTATTCTTTTTTCGAATGAATCGGGTTTTATTTTGACATTTTCCAGTGTTAAAGGATTATTAATGTTTGCATTTCGGATTCCATGGGAATAGAACTGTTAAGCTTTCAAATTTTCAAAAAAAAAAAAAAAAAAAAAAAACAGGTAATATGTTCTATTGTCAGTAAGTATTAGAAACTAAAGATATTGCTTGTTATATACAGACAGCCCAGTTATCCCCTCCAGAGACTGCAGTTTCGCTCTTGTTTCGGACTAATCAGTCCGGAATAAAGGATAACCGATATGGAGGAGGATCTAATCTCATTGAAGATGAGAATGTCAACAAACTGGTAGATAAAGTGAATTTATCTCACTAGCGAGAGTCCGCAGACATGGTGCGGTGAAACTCGTGAATTAAAGGTAAAGCAGGAGCTCTGGGTGGGACAACCAAGCTGTCAGTATATTGCATGCAGTTCTGCCTTAGACCTGGCTTAGGGGTGGTAACTTACTGCTAAAAAGATTGATTAAGCAACATATTGTCGCCTCAGAGAAACAGCAAGATATCTTAGCCCAGGAATAACAGTAAGATATCTCACTGTTGCTTTGAGGTGAAGATATTTGAATGTAAGTTGTGAGGATATTTTTAAAAATGCTAACCTACATGTAAAAACACAAAATTCCTAAAATAGTATTTTTTTAATGAAGTGTTACTGAATTTCAAGAAATAAATAACTGAATTGCAGTATCCTTGAGTTCAATACATTTTTCAACGTTCATCTTCTGCAATTTTAACCATGGAAATTACTTTAATTTTTTTCAACTTTTGAATTCGTTTTTAATAGCTCTGAACATTGCTTTAAAATTAGGACAAAAGTACGCACATAAACACGCAGTTGCATGCACTCAGTGTATTTCAAAATTTAAAATATATATTGTAACGGATCCGGCGAGACTTCCACTTTCTTGAAATGAAGACAAAGTTCATGATAAAAACACAGGAGCTTTATTTACACTATGTACAGTAGAAATCGTTAACAACTGCTAAATTAATCATCAGCAATTAAGCAAATGTCACTCAACACCGTAAACTTAACGGTTACACACGTATTTACTTCCAAATACGAAAACAACACAGCGAAATGCCTCGCTATAAACAGAGCAAATACGCTCTCAGTTCGAAATCTCAATCGAAACTAAATTCTTGATGCAGCGTAGCGGTTTATATACACACCGAAAAGAGAGCTCTCAAAGATTCCAGAAAATGCTAAAACGTTCTACAACTACACTTTCATTGATAAAATCAGTGAATGAAATAAGAAAAAAAGAATAGGGGGGTTGTATACTTCGGCTGAATGTTAAGGGGTTGTATATTCATTACGGCAAACTATTTACAGGTTACGTTACTACAATAATTACTATTTACAGGATTTGTAACATTGCCCCCTTCCTAAGGACTGCACGTCCCGGGCAGTACAATCCCCAGAAAGGGTGCCAAACTTCTATCACAAGTTTACAAATATACACAATTAATAACTAACAGATACAGAAAACACAATAATAACAAGAAATATTACTAAACATTAAAAGCAAAAATCATCTACAACTTTTATGTTATCAACCATGGTTGTTTACGTAATACTCATGAACTATGGCCATAGTATGGGGCTAACCGATCATAATGTACAACCCTAGGTTTTGCATTAGGTGATTTTTGGATCCTCACTACGACGTCATTCAGTCGGTTAAGGACTTTGTAGGGTCCATCCCAATGCGACTGCAATTTGGGTGAAAGACCTTTCCGTCGGATGGCATTCCATAACCAAACCTTGTCGCCTTCGTTGAATTCATGTCCAGTAGACCTTGTGTCGTATCGGGTCATCATCTTCTCCGCCGCGATGTTGATTCGCTCTCGTGCGAAGTTATGAACGTCTTCCAACCGGGCCTGGAGATCCTGGATGTACTCCTCAGGCGATGCAGGCGCATCCGGAGGACGACCGAAGACGAGATCACAAGGTAGCCGAAGCTCTCGTCCGAAGAGCATCTGAGATGGGGCAAATCTGGTAGTCTCGTGGACAGCACTGCGGTAGGCCAGCAGGAACAAAGGTAGCTTCTTGTCCCAATCCTGTTGATTTCTGGATACCATAAGCGAGAGATTGTTCAGGATTGTGCGGTTAAATCTCTCCACCATGCCGTCCGATTGTGGGTGTAGTGGTGTTGTCCTAGTTTTCTCAATTCCGAAAATTTGACATAGGCCCTTAAACACAGCAGAGATGAAATTCCTCCCTTGATCGGAATGAATCTGCAAAGGTGTTCCATATCTCGAGATCCAATGTTGAACTAGAGTCTCTGCCACGGTGGTAGCTTCTTGATCTGGAATGGGATACGCTTCGGACCATTTGGTGAAATAGTCGATGGAAACAAGAATGTATTTGTTCCCATCAGCAGTTCTTGGTAGAGGACCCAGGATGTCGATCCCAATTCGTTCGAAAGGAGCTCCAACGTTGTACAGATGAAGCTTCCCTCTGCTTCTTTTCCTCGGTCCTTTACGAGCAGCACAGGCGTCACAAGAATGGCACCACTTCTCCACGTCATCCTTCGCCTTGCTCCAGAAGAAGCGCTCCCGAACTTTATTGAGGGTTTTGAAGACACCAAAATGTACTCCGGTCGCACTACTATGTATTTCTTTCAGAACATCTGAAATCCTTGATCGGCGAAGTAGTAACTGCCACCTAGACGTTTTGCCGTCATCTGATTCCCACATTCGGTATAGTACGCCGTTCCGTAAATGCAGTGAGTTCCATAAAGCCCAGTATCTTTTTGTTGCAGGGCTGAAGATGGAAACGTCCTGCCAGCTAGGGCGCCGTCTGTCACTTTCCATGAACTCCAAAATTGGTTTTATGTCGGGGTCTTCAAGTTGATCCTTTCGAACTTGGTCGTCACTCCATGGATCAGGTTCTGATGATATTGGAGTCACTGTCACCTGATAGGCGGTAGGGCTAGTCGTTCCATACTGTTTCTCGATTCGGGAACAATAATTGCAGTTCTCAGGACAGGGTCTCCTTGATAAAGCGTCTGTATTACCGTGAGACAACCCTTTTCTGTGCTTGATCTCCATGTCATATTCCTGGAGCAGCAGTATCCGCCTGGCTGTCTGGCCTTCTGGATTCTTGAAGTTCAAAAGCCAAGTTAACGATGCATGATCTGTCCGAAGCAGAAATTTTCGGCCGTAGAGGTAATGATGGAAGTGTTCTATAGCTTTCACTAAGGCCAGTAACTCCTTTCTGGTGACGCAGTAATTTCGCTCCGACTTTGATAAGCATTTGCTCTAGTAAGCGATGACATGTTCATTTCCGTCAATTTCTTGGGATAAAACAGCTCCGATGCCCTCGTTGCTCGCATCAGTGTCTAGGATGAAGAATTTTTCAGGCTGAGGATAGGCGAGGATAGGCGTTGATGTTAAAGCCTCCTTCAGTCGTAGAAATGCATCTTCGCATTCTTTGGACCATTCAAACTTTTGCTTGCTCTCCGTCAGCTTATGCAAAGGTCGTGCAATGTTGGAAAAACCCTTTACAAACTTCCTGTAGTACGTGCAGAGCCCCAGGAAACTTCGCAGCTGATCGATGTTTTCGGGACGACTCCAACTCTTGACCGCTGATACTTTTTCTGGATCGGTTTGTACACCTTCAGAAGAGATGATGTGACCAAGGTAGTTCACTTCCCGGCGGAACAAATTACATTTGGACGGGCTTAACTTCAGATTGGCTTCCTTAAGCTTTTGCAGCACCTTTCTAAGATTTGTCAGATGTTCTTCGAAACTGCGTCCCACGATGATGATATCGTCTAAGTAGACCAGACAGGATTCGTAGGAAAGTCCTCTTAACACTGTCTCCATAAGACGCTCGAATGTAGCTGGTGCATTGCAGAGGCCGAAGAGCATCACTTTAAACTGCCATAAGCCTTGTCCAGTTGTAAACGCTGTCTTCTCTCGGTCATCAGGGTGTATCTCAACCTGCCAGTAGCCGCTCTTCAAGTCCAGGGTCGAAAACCACTTGTGTCCGGAAAGAGTGTCCAAGTTGTCGTCTATCCGTGGAAGAGGGTAACTGTCTGTCTTGGTGATTTCATTCAGCCGTCGGTAATCGACACAAAATCTGGTGGAGCCATCTTTCTTTCGGACCAAGATGATGGGAGAGGGCCAAGGACTGGATGAAGGTTCGATTACATCATTCTCCTTCATCTCTTTCAGGAGGGTTTCAACCTCTTCCTTCTTGGCGAACGGTAGTCGTCTTGGATGCTGTTTAATAGGGGGGTGTTCTCCAGTGTAGATCCTATGCTGCGTCAAATTCGTCCGGCCCACATCCTCCGATGTAGATGAAAACAGATGTTTAAAATCATCCACCAATTGTTCCGCAGCAGTTCTTTGATCTTTCGATAATGGCGCACTCTCAATTAACTTCGATGTCAAGGACTCAGAAGACACAGTCTCGGGGGAATTGATTCTTCTAATGATGCAGTTTACTGGCGTACAAGTTGCTAATACTTCACCTTTCCGGATATTCCTTGGCCTTTCACTCACGTTGGCAACTCTCACAGGAATTACATCCTTAGAAAGGTCCACAAGCGTAGATGCTACCAGCACTCCTTTTAGGTTATTGCTTAGGTTAGGGTATTCAATGAGTCCAAATCGAAAACTATTGCTTTCTTCAAGGGAGCCAGGTATTAATGATTCTGACCTTGAGGGAATTGATAATATCTGTTTGGGTTATTATTTGATGAGCGGATTTTACATCATTTTCAACGTTGAAGATGGCTATGTCTTCTCTCATCGAGTGCAGTTCATTAGTCTTGAAGTCAAGGGTGAAGTCGTATTTCTTTAAAAAGTCCAATCCGAGAATAAAGGGGTCCGTGATATCAGCAACGAATGCCGTATGATGGTAGGTGGCATTCCCAAACACTATTTCCAAGTCCACTTTACCTCAATCTCAATTTTGTCACCTGTCACAGTCTGGAGACTTACGCGTGGCGATGTCCACAACAGTTTCAATCCAAATTCACGAGCCACATCTGTCCTAATGATTGTCACATTGGCTCCAGTGTCAACAATCAGTCTGCAGGGGTTCCCATTTCATGTGCGTAAATGAAAAGTCCATCACTGCCACTACTAGAAGAGGAAATCTGCAGAGCTCTGGTGGTGGTGATTTCCTTCCCTCGCGTAGCTTGGCGAGCCGGACAACTCCTTCGCAGGTGTCCTTCACTACCGCATTTCCAGCACTTCTGCTCTTGTTTCTTTTGGGCTGTTATGCTGCTCAGATGTCTTGCCAAGTCACCGAGTTGTCTCTCAAGTTCAGCGAGGTGGGATGACCTGGAATCAGACTCATCAGCTTCCTGAGTCCGGATTAGATGGCGATCCACACGGGTTGCTTCTTGGGCGGCCTCGTATCTCATCGCATACACAACAGCAGAATTCAGGTCTTTGACATCCGCCATCCGTAGAGCTTTCTGGATTTCTGGATGTCGAACCCCGTCCATGTAGTAGTTGAGTGCCAGGTTGTCTCGAACATCCGCAGGACAGTCGCAAAAAGCAAGATGAGACAGTCTCTCGATGTCCGCCGCGAGCTCTTGCAGGGTTTCCCCGGTTTTCTGGAAACGGGACTTCAACTGGAGTCGGCTGAAATCTTTCTGGCACTTCTCACCGAAGCGAAGCTCCAACGCAGATGTGAGGGCGGCAAAATCCAGGCGTTGGCTGTCCGGAAGGGTCTGAAGAATGTCCGCTATGTCACCTCTCAGGGATGCTGCAAGATGGCAGGCCTTGGTAGCAGAGTCCCATCCGTTCGCTTCCGCCACTATCATGAATTGAGTTTTGTAAGCCTGCCACGAAGTTTTCCCATCGAATGTGGCAAGTTTAATGGACGGTCGAGCAACCGATGTGGGAGCGCCAAACTGTACAGAGCTGCTTTCCGCGGTCGCCAATCTCCTTTCCATGTCCTTAATTATTTCTTCCTTAAATGAAGTAACTTTCTTGTCTTCTTCTTCCAACTTATTTTCTACATTGGCGATGCGCTCTTCCACAGTATCAAATTTTTCTTCCAGAGCATCGACTTTATCTGCCATGGCGGTTAGTTGATTCTCCATCATGGTTTTCATCGACATTAAGTCACTTTTCATTTCATCTTGACTTGTAGTAATTTTAGCAGTTAAATCACTATTTAACTGTTCTTGGTTAGTCGCTAATTCATTTTTAATTGTTCTTGATTTGCAGTAAAACTTGCAGTCAAATCACTTTTTAATTGGTCTTGATTAGCCGCCATATCATTTTTCAATTGTTCTTGATTAGCCGCCATATCATTCTTCACAGAGGTGATTGCGTCAAGAAGTTGTTTTAATTGTTCATCCATTGCGCGAGTAATCACCATAAAAATAAAGTCCAAATTTAAAAAGTCTTTATGAAAAAAAATGTCCAAAGTCACACTTACTCCAAGAAAGTCCTGAAGTAGCCCCACGTTGGGCGCCAATTGTAACGGATCCGGCGAGACTTCCACTTTCTTGAAATGAAGACACAGTTCTTGATAAAAACACAGGAGCTTTATTTACACTATGTACAGTAGAAATCGTTAACAACTGCTAAATTAATCATCAGCAATTAAGCAAATATCACTCAACACCGTAAACTTAACGGTTACACACGTATTTACTTCCAAATACGAAAACAACACAGCGAAATGCCTCGCCATAAACAGAGCAAATACGCTCTCAGTTCGAAATCTCAATTGAAACTAAACTCTTTATCCAGCGTAACGGTTTATATACACACCGAAAAGAGAGCTCTCAAAGATTCCAGAAAATGCTACAACGTTCTACAACTACACTTTCATTGATAAAATCAGTGAATGAAATAAGAAAAAAAGAATAGTGGGGTTGTATACTTCGGCCGAATGTTAAGGGGTTGTATGTTCATTACGGCAAACTATTTACAGGTTACGTTACTACAAAAATTACTATTTACAGGATTTGTAACAAAAAGTATTAAAAGTATTATAGTCCTTAAACAGTATCTTTCTCAGTCAAAGTGTTGTTGCTTAAATTCATTTGCTCAAGAGTTCAATAGTTTTTCCAACCAATAAGCAATACCTTCTAGAATCCTTCCAATGGAACTGATTCTGAAATTTTTATCAGCTAATAAATTCATCTAAAATTTTTCTGAATCTTACTTTCCATAAAACAAAATGCACGCACAGGCACATGCACCAGCGTGCACGTTCAGTATTTCTTCGCCTCAGAGCAACAGTAAGACGTGTAATCCGAGGAATAACAGTAAGGTATCCTACTGTTGCTCTGAGGTGACAATAGTTAAGAGGAAAAAAAAGCTTCTTTTCTGTAATCGAAAGTATACATAAATTACACAGAAAACTTACAGTCAAGCATATCTTTCGCTTCGTCAATAAGTAAACATTTTCTTAGTTTAGTTATTTTAAGGGCAATTTTTTAAAATTAGTTCAAGCTTTTTTTGTAATGCTTACAAGAGAAATTCAATACTTTCAATCTAAAAAATTAGAACTTAAAAAAATGATGCTTGACTAACAGTTAATCGGAAAATTTCATACTTTCAAAATAAAGTTTCAGTATTTTGCCGCAAAAAGCTGCCAATGAAACCTGAAACACCCTTCTCTGTCGAGTCAGCATTAAGAAAAGACTACTTGTTTAAATTAAATAGAAGTGAATTCAAAGGAGACTTCATTTTTCTTGCAATAAAAGCATTTGAAATCAGTTTTGTTTAAATCAGAAAAGATTAATTGAAGTGCACTTTTTTATTGAATAGTTAGCAATAATATTTTTTTTTTCGTTTGTCATCGAATCTATCCTCTTATGGAACAGCTTAAAATGAAATACGTGAAATACACCACCAGCTCAGTCATTTCCAGCCGAGGACTGCAGTTTCGTGCTTATTAGCACTCATCAGCCCGGCATAGCAAAGTGACTGAGCTGGAGATGGAAAACCTCTTAAGGAAGCCAAGAGTGCTAAACAAACTGGTAGCTAATATAGAATTAGCAGACCAGACGAGTGACCGAAGCAATGGTTCGGTTCAACTCGAAGATTGAACGCGAGGAAAGGTATATTCAGTAAATTACCGCCCATTAGCCACGGCTAAAGCAGAAATACGTGAAATACACCGCCAGCTCAGTCATTTCCAGCCGACGACTGCAGTTTCGTGCTTATTAGCACTCATCAGCCCGGTATAGGAAAGTGACTGTTTTTTTTTTTTGGCAGAACACTTTGAAAACCGTTCATAGAAACTGTCCGCAAATGATGCCATTCCAGTTTTCAACTTACGTGACCCCCTTCTCGTTTTTCACAAAGTGAAATATCACCTAAGTATCCACCCTTTACCTTAGGTTTTTAGTCCCCCTCTTCACCACCCTTTTCTCCTCACCTTGCCAGATATCAGGCTATATTTCATTAACATACTGCAATAAGAAAAAACAATTTTATTTCAACCTAACTGTATAATGTCTATTTTCAACCCGTCCCTCTTCCTTGTCACAAAATTTCTTACCGGTTCACAAAACCCATTTTTCTTCTTCCTGTGTCTTTCCACCTTTACAACGAGACATCATTTGTGGACCACCCCTTACTTTATTTTTAACCTTTAGAATTAAAAAAAAAATATTTACGTGTATTTAGTATTTCTAAACGTAACTGATTCTTTGTAGTTCAAAGTAAAAATAAGTCTGCAGACAACCACAGTTGAACGATCCTTTCTTTTGTTTCTTCAAGAATTTGACAGCCAGTATTGAATGTACTAATTACCTGTGAAAATATTCTGCCAAGGCTTTGTAGGTTGTTTATCTTTTCATCAGGATAAGTACGGTAGTTATTAGCTTAAGAAAATAAAAAGAATGTTTATCTTGAAATGTAAACAACGTTTCTAAATTTTTCTACCGATATTTGCTGTTTCACTTAATGCTTTGACAGTGCTAGACAAAATAGACGGTAGAAGACGTCATTTACGAAGGGTCATTCGGAGGTAGAAAAGTATCTGCTTTCTCCCATAAACGCGTTTTCTACTCTCAAGTAGGAATCCTTCGTAACACCGAAAAACGTGTACAGGCGCCCCTTGTATAACACGGTACTTGTACAAGACGGTTTCGATATTACACGGTACCAAATTTGCGATTATTATAACACGGTTTCGATATTACACTGTACGAAACTTAAATATAATACTTCATGGTTTTGATATAACACGAAAGTCATGTTTAAAAAAGATGCAATTTTACTTTTGTTAAAAACATTCTCTTAATGTTTGATAGTATCTCTAATAAGATTTAACTTTGTTTTTATGAAACTTGGTTTCGATATAACTCGGTATCCCTTGATTGAAATTATTTCTAAGTCTCGTATAACACGGTTTCGATATAACACGAAACACGGTTTCCATACAACACGATACATATTGACATGATTTTTACTATGTACATGATTAATTAGTGTAAAAAATAGGTTAAATTTTTTTTTTTTTTTAAAGTCTCGTATAACACGTTTCGATACTACACGGAATGAATTAACCGTGCTATATGAGGGACATTCCTGTATTTGATATTTTAAGGTAAACAACGTTCAATTTGTGCATATATTCAACCGACTTAAAGGTAAATCTATGTCTTATGCTCCGAAATATCAAGAAGACGGACTTGTGAATCGGAAAATATGAGTTACTGTAATTCTGGAAAACGAAAATGTGAGTTACTGTAGTTCTGGAAAACGAAAATATGAGTTACTGTAATTCTGGAAAACGAAAATATGAGTTACTGTAATTCTGGAAAACGAAAATATGAGTTACTGTAATTCTGGAAAACGAAAATATGAGTTACTGTAATTCTGGAAAACGAAAATATGAGTTACTGTAATTCTGGAAACCGAAAATATGAGTTACTGTAATTCTGGAAAACGAAAATATGAGTTACTGTAATGCTGGAAAGCAAGAAGGTGAGTTACTGTAATTCCTGAAAACGAAAATATGAGTTACTGTAATTCTGGAAAATGAAAATATGAGTTACTGTAATTCTGGAAAACGAAAATGCGAGTTACTGTAATTTTGGGAAGCAATTTCTCTCTGATAAGTTTTGTTTAAAAGATATTTCTTTTTTAGATTTTTTTATTAGAAAAAGATTCTAGTGTAGGAATCTTAGGAAGTATAAGTTTTAGAAGAAAAAATATATTTATTTCAAAATAAACTAGGATTGAAGAATGTCCGAAAAAAGTATTTGATTTTCGTATAAATCTCTTGAATCCTGATTCAAAACCGTCTGATCGTTTCTCTTTCAAGAAATATTCGTCTAGTTTCAGTGAAAGAAAATAAAATACCAAACTCTCACAACTGCGTCAGTTTTTACGTTATGTAATCATTTCTCTGGAGCGGCGATATATCAAAAGGCACTCAACACTTGAAAAAGTTTGAATTAGAAAGCAATGACAGTTTCATCTTCAGGAAAAAAAATTCCTTCCTTGTCTTTAACATTGCTTTTATATTTTTTCAAAAGTGTAAAATGAAATTGATTTTTTTTCTTAAGAATATATTATATATATTATTACCCTTATATTAAAATTTTGCGTAAAGTTTTATCCCTCCCTGCAATTGTTTTAAAGTTCACACAAGACTTAGTGTTAAAATATTCAATTTTCAGTCCAAGGTTTAAATAAATATTTCACAAAGAAGAAATTAAAGAAAGAATCATGATGGAAAAAATAAATTTCAAACAGTTTAAAAACTTCAAAAAAGGAAAAAAATATCACTTTCATAGCTTGAAATACATTTTTGGCTCTATTGTTGATGGTTTTTTCATAGTTTTTTTCATTGCAAGTCACGTTTTTCTTTGTAGTAGGTAAATTTTATGTAATACAAGCAATTAAAGTGAAAGTCATAGAATGGTTGCTAAATATGAAAATATTTACAAATTTTAAAATGTGATTAATTTTGCGAACCAATTCTTTATTTCACTGGAAATTCGATATTTTATTTCTTTCATTGTTCAGTTGTTCAGTTAAGTTTTTCTATAATTATATTGTATAGAAATCTTATATATATATATATATATATATATATATATATATATATATATATATATATATATATATATATATATATATATATATACAGTATTGTGACAATTAATTGGGAAATTTTATTTTTTTCGCTTTATCACACGTAAGCGAATAATAAGCACTCAAATTCAGCTCAGAGTTCAAGTGGCGCTTATTTTCAAACTAGTGGTTGTTTGTAAGCATCAGGTAAGTTGCAGGCATATAAATTATTCCACCAAGTGGCTAGAAATTGGCAATGTTAGTTGCTCGCTTGCTGTGGGAGTAATTAGAGTCATGGATATCAGCCTTGAAACACGTGCTAAAGGGAGTGCACTTAGAGAACACACTTCTAAAACGTTAGAGGAAATAGGCAAAATATGTGGAGTGAGTAAATTAATTGTCGGGAGGATATGCCTGCGGTTTAAGACAGCAGGAAATGTTGGAACCAACCGTATTGGAAAATAAGCCAAAAAAGATCAACTTAGGCTCATGACGACAAAAGATTGCATCGAATGAGTGTTATGAATCCTCGATTAACTAGTTTTGATCTGTCCAAGTCCATGGTGACAGCTGGTGTTGACATTGCACCTTCAACAGTGAGATACAGGGTTTTAGAAAGTGGGCGGAGAGCATGTCGACCGTACAAGAAGCAGCTTCTCACGCCTCGTATGAAGAAAAAAAAAGGTTAGAATGGGCACGGAAATATAAAATATGGACTAAGGAGGACTGGGAAAAGGTTTTATTTTCTGTGGTTCAGGGATTTAGGTCCAGGTTCGTGAGAAGGATCAAAGGAGAACCTTTTCGTCCGCACCACATTAATCAGGCACCCAAGTGTCCATCCAAAAAGATGTTTTGGAGTTGTTTCTGCGTTTCAGGGACATAATCCCTTGTTCCCGTAGAAGGAATGATGAACAGTGCCAGCTAAGAATTGATATGGACCCAAGATGTGCTTCCAACCATGTCTAAACTTTGGCCGAACGGAGATTACGTTTTTCAATAAGACGGCGCGATGTCACACATTGAAGCAAATTTTTAATTTCTGCTCTAAAAACAAACTTACTGTACTGGGTTAGCCTGGAAACTCTCCGGACTAAATCCGATTGAAAATTTGTGGGCTAGCGTTAAAAAACGTCTTCATAAATTTGACAGTACTACGATGGAAAAGCTTATTTCGTCTGTTTTTGACATATGGTATAATGACGTTGAAATTAAAACTATATGTGCCAGTCTAGTACATTCTATGCTAAAGCGTGTCTGTGATGTTCTTAAGCCTAGAGGATGTCATATTAGTTATTAGTTTCAAATGTATTCATGAAAAACTTGCATAAAACTGAGTTTTTTGAAAAAAAATGTATTTCCGAATTAATTGCTACAATACTGTATATGTATATACAAAATTTTTCATTTTCTTTTTTTTTTCTTCACTTTTTTCAGTCACTTTCTGACTCGCGACGCGTTCCGAAATCTGTGAGGCTCTGCTTAATAGGGTATACTGTTCCCATCCACCGACGAAGAAGCAGCTTGTTTATTCTTATAATGTTGTGTTGGTTTGTGATCTTTTGTTCGTTTACATACATACATTTTTCTGCCTTTTTAAATCTTATAGCATTAAGAAGTATTTTAAAAATAATCCTACAGATGGCTAGGAATTATTACGACACTTTCAGGAAAACCTTTAGCTGTCACCTGTGCGTGATAAAAAACATTTTTGAACAAAAAAGGACAACTTATAATGATAAAAAGTAATTGAATTCATCAAAACTGACCTCATTAAAAAATTTTACTAGCTATGACTTTACACCGCACACAGGAAGGTTATAATTTTACTTGGGCAACATTTAGTCGCTTTAATGTCAAACAACGAATGGTATCATTGAATACACTATAGGAGTGACAGGAAAACGTTTTTCATCGTCAGACGTGAAAATATGTTGAGAAACATTAAATTATAAACTTTTCATAAACTTTAATAATAACTTTAAATAAAACTTAAATAAACTTTAAATAACTTAAATAAACTTTAAATAAACACAAAATCTCTCCCAAAAATATAAAATTTTATTCCATGCTTTAGTATGGCTGATTCATTAGCAGTAAATTACTAGCTGAAACTGTTGATGGCTACGACAACTCAATGGATATCGACAAACATTTCTCTTATTGGAGCAATCATTGAAAAATGCATTTATTCACACATGTTACTAACATATTTAATTACTAATGTCTAAATCTCATTTAATATACTCTCAATTTTACTCTATCCAATATGCTCCATTACCAATTATGAAAACATGTTCTCCCTCTTAGTACTGGTCGTTGAATTTTGTAACTTGTCCACGAAGTGAGCTTGAGAGTGGTTCTGAGTGCACTCTTAAATACATTCTAAACAAGCAATTTGGAACATGATTCGAGTTTTATCCCTTTTGGAATATATTTAATGTTAACCTACATTTAATTGGTTTCCGAGGACGGTATTTGGCGTTTCTGTGATGAATGGCATCGCAGTAGATTCCAATTTGAGTAACCTTGAATTATCTGAAGCACTCTAAAGGGATATTGAGCAACTTTTAATAGTAATGTTCGTTGAACGAGATCTAATGAACATGAACTGAATATAGATTTGAAAACAATGAACAGTTTGTTAAACGACAAATTTCAAACGACATTGCAATGCAATTCTTTTGATTAATCGTTAAACTTGAATTTTCGGCGATGTAATTTACTTCCATGTGATAGCGTGCTTTAAATTATAAGAATGTTAAGTTGCGAAATAAGTTAAAAAGTTTCAAAAACTTATAGCGTTTTTTAAAAAAAATGACGCAGCAAAAAATACTAAAAAAAGAAACGAAACATATCAATTGAATTTGTTTTAAACGTGTGATGTCCAGAAAAACTCATTATACTAAATAAACGGAAACTGTTTTACATTTGTTACATTGTTCTGATTATTACAAGAAAGAATCATTTTACATCTGTTCTATTAACATCTGTAAAGAAATACTTGCTTCGAATCTCCTATACCATTTTTCTTGGAATATAAATACACTTGGGGCAGTTTTAAATGTGAAAATTTTAACTGTTTTAAAGTGGATCTGAAATTTTTACAAGGTGTTTTTCACTTTTACATAAGTTGAAAACATGACGTGTTACATTCATTTTAAAATAATACAGGCTAAGAATTTCTTTAATTTTTAATTCACTCGTAAAGAAATCAAACACTGGAGAAACACACTCTCAATGTAAAGAAAGAAAGAATTGTCGTTTCTGTGAACCTGCTTCAAGCTCTGGATTTATTCTAACAAAGCATTTCCACCTAAAAATGTCGAGATGAAAAATGTACTGCGCCATCTGGCGATATACGAGCGGTGTTCCATTCTGAATGCAAAGCGAGTTTAATTTATTCTTCTCAGTAGCTGTGGAAAGGGGTACTCTCAACAATTTCCCACAGATTGAGATTTAGAGCATTTAAAATAAATTGTTGTCCTTTTCATGCGTCAAGAATATTTTTTCCCCGAAATTTCAGCACAGAGAGAGATGAACAGTTTTAAACTAATATGCATGGCATTTATATTCATTCTAATGAAAGAGTTCTTTTCTTTTCAGCGTTCTTTTTAATATTAATGAGGAAAAGTATGCGTTGTTATTATAACAATATTTCAAAGAAAGCACGAAAAGAGATGACTCTAATTGCTTTCCTATTTTCTACGCTAAGAGAGGGTATAAATAACTGAAAAATACTGAGGAATTTTCTCTTCATTTTAACAGGCATTTTCGAAATTTTTCAGTTCCCAATAAAAGTAGTTTTCTTTAGATGTGTTTCCACATAATTATAGTATAAAAAGCATTCATTAAAATTATTATTTAACTTTACGGCCTAATTTTATGCTTCATAATTGCTTTAATAAAAAGGCTGAACTATTGAATATTTTTCATTGATTAAAAAGGAAAGCTTTATTTTACCATGTTTTTATTAACTCCGTTTGCTGTATGTCTGTCGGAGTGGCATCTTGTGATCGATTTTTAACTAATTTCCGAATGAATTACAGATTTGAAATTTCGAACATAGTTCTGAATCGGATGACAATGCAAAAAAAAAGAGTTTAAAATGTTTATGAGTCAAAGTGATCGAAATATACTTTTAAAGCCACAAAATTGCATAAAAAAGACATTTTCTATAAAAAGGAAATAACTTATAGTTTTATATATCATGTCATTGAAAAGCACATGAAAGTTATTCAGAGGATGTTTGTTTGAACTATGTGTGACAATTAGAACGCTTGGAATATTTATTTTAAAAAGATTCTAAACGAAATTATTTGGAGGTCATACCATCGAATACATCAATATCGTGTTAAATAATTCACACCAACATGGTTTTTAAAAGCGACAAATTGAATTTTAAAAAGAAATAAAACATCTTTTTTTTTTCCTTTTTATTTGGTGAGGTTAATCTTTCTTGTCGAGCTTGGCACGGTAGGCACTTTAAACGATAAGCACCAAATCATGCTCTGAAACTCTTTTGCAGAAAAATAGAATTGCTGTACAAATAGATAATTTTCGAAAAGCAATTATTAACAATTTTAAATTAGGCAAATAAGTTATTCCAAACCAAGACATGTTATGATACAGAAGCAAAGAATTAATGTATGCTGGTCCTTTTTACTTGACAAACTGCAGTTTAATTTTGTTATAGGGATTACAAAAAAAGGGAGAGATTGTATTCAAAGGATGGTTTCGAAATTTAAAGAAGCTCAAAATATTTTTTTAATTCAATAGGTGGTGAATTTAAATAATGTCAGCAAAACAACTTTTTCAACATTTTCACTTAAAAATCAATTATTCCTTCGTTCAATATACCAGAGATCCCGGTTATTACATCTGGGCACTGCAGTTTATTTCTCGGTAGAGCTCTTCAGTCTGGAATAGTGAATAACCGAGCTGGAGGACGACTGATATCATTGAAGTAGAGCGCCAACAAACTGGTAGATAGAGTAAACTTATCCCATCAGCGATTACCCGCAGCATCGTGCGGTTCGACTCGTGAATTGAAGGCAAAATTTGGATATGTTGCAGTAAGTTACCGCCCTTAAGCCAGGGCTAAGGAAAAAATACATTCAATATACGAGAAAGTCCGGTTATTACATCCAGAGACTGCAGTTTCGTTCTTATTATAACCCTCAAGTCCGGAATATTGAAAAACTGAGCCTCCAGCTCGGTCCTTATACCTCAGCCCTGGCTTAGGTTTAGTAACTTACTGCTAAATACCCAAGCTTTGCCTTCAATTCACGCACAGTGGGGCCAAATCCCGAAAAGCTGGCCAAAACCTCAAAAATGAAAATTTAATTCGGGAAATTTTGACTTGTGGGATGCATAGAGGGGTAACTGCTTCGTTAAATTTCAAAAGGAGAATGGTCTAGTCTATCCTTATACCTACGCTTGTGCCATTCAGTTGAAAGTTAGCTTTCGTGCAGAGCGCACGCGTGTCGCTAGAACGTAACGAAAAAAAAGGCTATATTATAAAGTCTGTAATTTTAAAGTGAAGTGTCCAAATTTTAATCTACAACATGGAAACGATTTCTGCAAGTATGTAGAAAATGTTTTTACATTGATATGATAGAAATTTAATTTGTATCCTGTTAAAATAAATTAAAATTCTGTGTCTTGACATTAGCGAAATAATGGTAGAGATTTCGGTTTTCAACTAGATGAAAAGTTATATATAACGGCATATAACGCTAAGATTCAAGTTTAGGGCTTTAGTTCACTCCCTTATCTTACGAAATTCGTAAACATTAACTGCCATTAGCTGCCTAACATGTTATTAAGCTCTATATCAATTAAGCGCTTTTACGTGATTCTGCAGGTTGCTTCAAGTTGCCATGAGATAGATTGTGAAAGGTTTCAAGTATATACAGTAGAAACTGCAAGGAAATTTTGTCGAATTATATCCGTGGTATTACATGCCTACTTCGGTGCACAAGGTAATAATTCACACTCCCCAAATAATAGCACATGCATTGGTTAATTATCAGAAGATGCGCAAGAAAGCAGAAACAAAGATATTAAAAGATATTGCGAGGATATTTCGCGAAAATGTTCGAGAGCTAAAACTATGGAAGATGTTTTCAATCGGCTCATGATATCTTCTGACCCCTATGTTTCCAGTATTAGAAAATTGCCACAAAAAAAGGAGGCTATCCCAGGAAGTTTTTAGAATTATTATTTTGTCCTACAGAAACCATTACAACAAGAACGCGAACGGAAAGTTGCTCTACATTCACCAATTTGTAAACAGATTCTGGTTTTAACATAAACTCCGAATGTGAAATTGATTTTAACAAATTCATTGATAAAATGTATTTTATTTCCCAGTATGATTGTGTAGTATTTGATTCTTTGTTCTCATTCTTTTTTTCTTGCTTTATTATTTTTTCCTTAAATGTTTTTAATTCCTTAATTTTAAAATATTTTTTATATAATAAGAAAAATATTTTCATTTTGCATCAGATATAGATTATTATAATCGACAACTTCAAAAACCACCATATATTAATTTTTATAAAATTCTTACATACTTTTCACATATGCGTTCACCGTAGTGGATCCTCAATTTTGTTTAGAGTTATTCTGACTTCAGATTTATAATCAACGGCCTCCAAAACCCCTATGTACCAATTTTGGCACAAATCAAATTTTACTTGAGGTTTTGGCCAGCTTTTCGGGATTTGGCCCCACTGAGACACGAGTCGAACCACACCATGCTGCGGACACGCGCTAGGGGGATAAACTTACTCTATCTACCAGTTTGTTGGCGCTCTCCCTCAATGATATCAATCTTCCCCCAGCTCGGTTATTCACTATCCCAGACTGAAGAGCTCATATAAGAACGAAACTGCAGTCTCTGGAAGTGATAACCGGGCTGTCTGATATGTTGAATTTAGTTCTGGCCTTAGCCCTGGCTTAGGAGCAGTATCTTACTGCGAAAGACCTACTCCTTATCGAAAAACTCTTATTTCTTGAATAATGGGATGTAAACTGCTTCGCATGTAAAAGATATTTAACCTACAGTAACCTATTTGTAAAAAAGAAACCTTTTGGTTTTTCGTTGCTCTTAAATTATTGCATGCATAAAAGCCAACGAACTTCAAATTTAAGTTTGAATCGCAAACATAATGATAGCGTCTGACGAACAAATCACACAATAACTCAAACTTTCACTTTTGTCGCTTTGTTATTAATGAGATTAAAACTTCATTAGTTTTGAATGAAGAGTCCTATTTATTCTCCGAAAAATACTGGAGAAAATCAGTGAATAAAATGAGATGAACAAAGGAAAGACATATCAATATACTGATTAAATACTTGTAATTGTTTAATGAGAAAATTAAGAACTATTTAGAAAAATATTCGCGAGGGAAGCATTTTTCTTTTGTAGTTGTTTAATGATGCGATTTTTTAAAATCTTTGAATATTTAGTTTTCAACAATGATATGTGCTTATGCCGAGAACTTTAAGGCTCAATTCGTTTCAAACATAGTTAACAAATAAATTAATGTTTTAAGACTGTAATTTAAATAGTTTAATATTACGTTAGCTAGTTTTATTTCGTTTGAGGGAAACTTGAGCTTTGGCGGTGGCTAAAAACTGTGTTAAAGATATCTTGGTTTACGGTATATAAAAAATGATCTTTTGTTTGAGCGTAGCATGCATTTTTTTTGGTTTCCCCTTAATCTAAATTAATTTAATAAATGTGTGTATGGAAGTTATTTTCAAAGCATGAATTTATTCGAGGAAATTACAACATTTTTACAATAACGAAAGATAAATCTAGTTTCACGAACTAATTAAGAGCAATCAGTAAGATTTAAGATTTCCCCTTCCCTTGGGGAGACGTGAACTAATTAAAAAGTCATGATGTGTTTTAATTTTACTTTTCTGTGCAACTTCGAGTCCGGTTATTTTCTATGACAACCTTTATGATCGCAGTAGAAATCGTATGTCAGTGTTGTTCTTTTTCTCTATGAAATAATCATTGCTCCAACACATTCAAATGTATCGGTATAGTCCATGTTAATTCAGGCAGAAAAAGAAAAATTCTTAACTTTATAGTTTTAGAAAAGCTTGACTTTGACATAGGACAGTTCAGTCTTACACGCCCCACCGGATTAAACTCTCCAGTAACTATTATATGTAACTGCACCAAATAAGTGAGCTGGTGTGCATTTTTTCAGAGCAAGTGGTATACAAAGAAGCGACAACAATAGAATAAAGTAATTTTTTACCTCTTTTGACCGAAAATTATGATTTTAAAGGAAAACTAAAACAATGTAAGACATTTTTACTTCTTTTTACAAAAAAGGAAGTATTGTATTCGCAAAAAAAATTTTACCCAAAAATCGACCTTAATTTCCATTTTGCTCACCCCCGAATAAATGTTGAGTTTTTTTTTTCGACTCGACCACACTTGGATGAGTGCCTATACGTATAGACACGCGAAATATCCATTTTGACGATTCCGAGTTAGCTACCACGAGTTTTCTCGTGACGTCTGCATGTATGTATGTATGTATGTGCGTATATATGTCGCTTAACTCAAGAACGGTATGTCCTAGAAAGTTGAAATTTGGTACGGAGACTTCTAGTGGGGTCTAGTTGTGCACCTTCCCTTTTGGTTGCATTCAGGTGTTTTAAAAGGGGTCTTTTGCCCGTTTTTGGGTGGAAATCATTGTTAATTTCGATGTAAACTCAAGTGGTGCGACAATTTGGCGGACACTTGGCGATATATCACCAGTTGTTTGGTCGCCAAGTTTTTTCGCCAACATGGTGACAAATAGGGCGATTTTTTTATTTTTTTTAAATCTGGTTTGGCCACTGTTGGTGATATTTGGAGAGTAAACTATTGAATCACATTAAAATTACCAATAGTGGGAAAATGACATTAAATTGGAGTAAAAGTATTGAGGCACACATCAGCTCATTTGGCAAATAATCTAAGTTAGTACTTTTAAGGACGGGATATAAATAATTATCGTTTAAATATTCCGTTGATTTACATGCTTAGGCATTAAGAGGACATCCATGGAAGATTCTTGTCGTTGATTGAGGTCACATAGCTTAACATTTCAAGACCAAGTGATGGGGTGGTTAACCTTGACAAAAAAGATTTACATGCCCCACCTGATTACGGATTATTTTCCCAACTAATGACTCGTCAAGAGCGTATATCCCATAATTCTTGTGTTGAAATAAATCAATGATTCAACTTTAATACTGCATTTTGGAAGAAAACAATAAAGTAGTGACTATTTAAGTATGTGACTGCTTCAAAGGTTCTTTTTTTCTCCTAATGTAAAATGTAAAAATTTGAATAAAAATAACCTTTCCTGTCACACAACGCATGCTCTACACGCAGTCTTCCTACGGTCAGTGTTTTAGCCTTTCATAGCACACTGAAAGTATGAAAAGCATAACTGTGCTAAACACCATCCTCAAACACTTCTTAAGAGAATATACGTTCATGTTTTGATTAGAAATAACGACATCCAAACAATATAAAAATGCGAACAAACATTGAGACCACAGACAAGACTCTTAACCAATGATTAAGACAGCGAAATGGTTACAAATTAATTAGGGAAGGAAAATAATGGTGTTCGATCGAAACAACGGAACTCTTATCCCGCATTTCTCCTCCAGACACTTTTGAAGAGCATGAGTAACTTTCGGATTACACTTCAATTAAGCACTTACGAAAAAATAACCCTGTTCATAATGTCTCAAGAGAAGGAAGCTAGAAAGAAATTTCCCCATGAGTTTAATAGAAAAAAAACAAATTGAAAAACTGTTTCAGGAAGATTTCAACAATAGAAAAACAAGTAAAACAGTAAACAGTAAGGCTAACCATAACTATGTGCAATATACCAAATGTCAGGTTATCGTCAGCTTAAGGGAGGTAACTTTCTTCTGAATACCTAAGCTTTCCTTTCGATTGACAAATTGAACAGCACCATTGCTGTGGTCTCTCGCTGGTGAGATAAATTTACTTTATCCCTACCAGTTTAACGGCACTCTCAGTTTTCATGAGATGAAATCTGCCTTCTGCTCGGTTATTCCCTCTTCAAGACTGAGGAGTCCATAACAAGGACGAAACTGCTTTCTCTGGATGGGATAAGCGCTGGTGAGATAAATTTACTTTATCCCTACAGTTTGTCGGCACTCTCAGCTTTAATGAGATGACATCTGCCTCCTAATCAGTTATTCCCTCTTCAAGACTGAGGAGTCCATAACAAGGACGAAACTGCATTCTCTGGAAGGGATATCTAAACAGTCGATATATTGCATGCAAATGAATGATGATCTGATGAATCCTATTTCTTATACGCACATTTGTTAACTTGTTTTTCAATTTTTCTAAACGTAATTTCCTCTTTTCTGCTGAAATGATTTTGATGGAAAAATCAAGGATATTTATAAAATTAGCTTATGATAAACAGCAATATCCAAGTACAGGGTTATTTTAATGTGATTCTTATTTAAAAACCTATTGTACACTTGTAAATGAAAGACAAAAGACTTTCATATCAATACGAACTGAAGCACTGAAGAAACGGGCGTTGTTATAATTTAAAAACCGAAATTGCTCTAAAATTAAGTAAGTAAAGTTTTCTCGACAATTTATTAACTTCTATTGTCTCTAAGACTATTTTCGGAGCCTCAAAGAGCCTTTTATATCAGATACACAAAAAACTAGAGAAACATAACAATTATTCTACGAAATACAAATTTTAATCGAGTAATACATGAGATTTTCAAGATTAGCACTTTCGAAAATAATCCATAGATCTTTCGACATAAAATCATTCCACTTAGCTTTAGGGACATCAATCGAAATTCAAGTTAAAATGAAGCGCCTGTCAATTATGTTGAAGAAACAGCAAACGCTTCAAAATAAATTGCTATCGTAAATGGCCGCAAAAAACAACAGAAAAGATAAACTGTTGACGCAGGTGAAATCATTAATCGCATATCATATCCCAAACTCTTTAGGGACGAAAAAGTGCTTTTTCAAAAAAATGAGCTTTAGTGCAAAAACAAAAGATTTTTCCTGGAAGATTGATATTGCACTTATCTTTTTCTTTAAAAAAATATTAACTATAATTTAGAAAATTCTTTGAGAAATAGAGGAAGAAGTTCTCAATATCTATCATCTTAAACAAAACATTTTTTAACGTCATGTTAATTTTTTTTTTTCTAGTGAAAGCAATAATTAAGAGATAAACTGAAAGTGATAGATTAGATAAGAACTTTCAGTATAGTTTGAAAAAACTAGTTGAAAATAAGAGATGATAATAATTGTTATTATTGTTGTAGAAATTGTTTTTTAACATTAGTTTTTTACAAATAGTTTTAGAGAAAAATTAAATGACCGAAGTATGATGCTGGATCTTTATGTAAATAAAACGCATACTCCTAATTTGTATATCCGGGGGAAAACTCTGAAACTACTGGGCGGATTTCGGTGAAATTTTCAGTTTGTCTAGGTTACTGCCGGGAATGTGTATAAAAAATATCGAAAAAAAATTCAATGAATAGTTCTTTTTTTTTATTCAGAATTAAACTTTTTGTCCCAAAAATGGATTTTTCCACTCGAAATAATTTTGGTAGCATTTCAGTTTTGGTTCAATTCAAAAGAGCGGAAAAAATACATTTCCAAAACATTTTCTACCAATGGCAAAAAAGAAAGGAGGCGATCAATAAACGAGAAAAAAAGTCATAAGCTTTTTTTAATTAGGCAAATTCATTTTTTTTTTCAACATTTGCATCTCTGCCATTTTACTCGAATGTAGATAAATGTAACGATACGGAATTAAAGAAATGGCGACCTAACACTTAGTGCACTTCTTTTAATAGATTCAGTTGACTTAACAAAAGGCTAATTCCAAACGTTTTCTGTACACGCTCTACTCTCTGTTGTATACTAGAGATCATCATTGGGGACGTCATGCGCAGAAGTGCTGATTTTAATTCTCTCATCTGCAAACAGTTTAATATTATTTTTTAATTAAATTACAATAGGAACTTGCGAGAAATTTTTTTGCAGAAATGGGTTTTCCTCAATGTCCTACATACACAAAAAAATACTTTCGAAAAATAGGAAACAACCCCCATTATCCTATTAAAACTATAGTAGTAGCTGCCATAAAATAGCATCAAATAAATGCTACCTCAAAATTAGAAACAATGAATAAAAAATTTTAGTCAATTGCAGATACATATTTTCATATTACAGCAACAACAAAACCTATTTTTTTTTTCAGAGAGCAGGTAAACTAATTGTTGGTAATTTAATTGAACATGAATATAGTTTCAAAGATTTTGGCTGGAAGATATAATAAAAATGTTTCCTAACTATTTATGGTATCCATAACCAGAGCAGAAATAGCCAAATCTCAGAGAAGACATAAATGTGCCTCGCCAACCAAATCTATCAAATCTTGTGCCTCTAGGGGCTTCTTTCTGTCTCTTTTATCCATTTATTTCGCCCCATAAAGAGTCCATTCGTATTTTTAGCGACCATTAACGAGCAGACAAGGGTAAATAATTTCAGAATAATGGAGCATTTTTTCTGTTCCCAAGTGTCAATAAGATCTATAATAGTGGAGAGTGCTTGTACTAGCAGATTTTTATTACATTGTAAAAAATTTCACCAAAGAGTTTAAAGTAATTTTATTTAAGAATCACAAATTAAATAGAACTATTTTATTGCTACATTTTTTATTTATCATAGGCCGAATTTTGCGTATGTTTAATCCAATGTTGTTTTATAACGTTTTTTAGAGTGTTTAATATGTTATGTATGTTTTATATGTATTTTTATAAAGTTTAATATGTTTATATGCAGTTATAAGTGCTCAAAAAGTTTTGGTAATAAATATTTTTCTCATAGGTTTTAGTACTAGGGTATAAAAATCATGTTATGAAATGACGATTTGACATTAAGATGGCGGAAAAACTAATTTAGCAATATTAAACTACCTACTTTGATTGCTTCAAGTATAAAGTGAAACAACGTAGACAAATAAGCAAGCAGATAAACAGATATTACATTTGTTGTCGCAAGAACTGAAAGAAATAAAAATCAATGTTCAATCACGTTTTTCTCTTTATACCTTCTTTCTATCAAATGAAATAAATTACATTTAAAGTAAAATAAATAAATAAAGATAACTTTTGAATAAAACTCACATAAAAGTAAAGCGAAAATTCAAAACATTAATTATATCATTTTTTTCCAATGTAAAAAATTAATTGCAAAACAAACCATTCCTTATAAAGTCTGGAAATTTTCCAAAATGTTCTATATTATTTGAAATATTTTTTCGCTTAAGATAGGCGAACACCCTAATTTTCGAAAGAAAATCGATTTTGAGATTTTGAGAAATTTAGAAAGCTTTAGAGAAATTTAGAAAGCTTCTTTCTAAATCCACGTTTTTTTTTTTTTAAATCGACGAGTTATTGAGAAAACCAGAAGAAATTTACTAAACTCAAATTCACTGCTTATAACTGAAATTTACTTTTTCTCATAACCATGTTTTCAAGTTTTTATTTACGCCAACAGCTCTAGCGAAAAAAGTGTTAACTTTAAAGATTTGAAGCTTTGCAAACATGGTAATTGAACAAATTACTGTGATATAACCCCGAAAAGTAAATGTACATGCAATATGTGGTTTTGAAATAACGATCAATTAAACTTAGGGGGCAGAAAGCGCGTTTTTCGAGAGAAATTTTCAAGCATTTACTCGTAAAACCTGTTTTTAGTCAATTATTTTCAAATTGGAGGATCATATCACTCTGTGGTATCTTACAAAGAGATAAACACAAAGTTTTTTAAATTATGAAAAAATGAAGCCACTGGAAGTGTTGAGGAAATGGTTGTTTTTTGCTAAAAATATGGCTTTAAAAAAAAGAAAAAAAACTACCGAACTTTTCTTTTTCAACAACTAAGCAGTCAAAATGTGTTATTTATGTCGTGTTCAATAATTGTATAAAATTTCAGAAAGGTGCAATGAATATTGAAGAAAAAAATATTTAGGGTGTTCGCCTACCTTAAGTAATGGGTTCTTACTTTTTAAGTGATTGGGAATTTCAAGTGCTAAACATTTTCGTATCTAAAATATTTTCGAATCTCTTTTGTAATGAGATTGCATTCAAATCTTAAGGATATTACGCTTCGAATGATTTAAAAGTTATGAGAAACTCTTTTTATGCTTAAGTAGTTTTTCATTTAAGATACCCTACGGCAAATGATACTTTTTGTTAAATGTTTAACGTATTTAAATAATCTGCAGTTTCTGCGTATATCCCGAGGTTGCAAGTTACTTCTGAGCAATGTTTTTTTTCTTTTATTGAAGTACTAAATTGCACTTTGAAACCACTTTTCCAACACCCGATAAGGCTGAAAGGTTTTGAAGACGATTTTGAAAATTTAGGACATACTCAATTTAGTCTACGTTATGACAATCAATTTTTGCTAAAACGATTTCTACAAGAAAAAGGGAAGATGCCTGAATGGTGATAGATGTGTAGTAAGATAACAAGATGCATTAGCAAAACCAGAATTTTCTTAGGGGGTGGAGTGTTTTTGGCTGATAACAATCTTTATATATGATATAGGAGAGGGTGGTCCAAAGCGGGTAGGTCGCCCAAAGCGGGTTGACCTTCGTATGACCAGTCGAAGACCAGCTTATTTTATTGTCAATAATATTACGTTATTTTGACACCATCCACCTTAAAACTACGGTAGTCATTTCGTTTGCTTCTTTTTTAAATTTAAGGTTACTATTATGGAAATAAAAAACGTACCTTCGGGCAAAGCGGTATAGGATTTAATCATATATTTATTTATAATTTCTTGACTCGTCTGCTAACAGATTTTCTATTTCAATAGGATAAGTATAACTTTAAAAATATTTTTTGGGGTGGCAATTAATTATTTTATTAGTTTAATCAACTATTTCTCTATGTTTTATAAACAAATGTGCTGACTTTAAATTGGATAAGTACAACTTTTATATATATATATATATATATATATATATATATATATATATATATATATATATATATATATATATATATATATATATATATATATATATAATGGCATAATGGCAGGTAGCTAGTGAATTATTTTAATCAATTATAACTTCATATATGATTGGCAAATTTACCAAATCACAATTAGTTAGGCTTACCGGCTATGGGCTCCCTGGTAGGGCAAAGCGGGTTTTTCAAAGGTTTCCAAAGTTTGATAATAAATAAATATTAGGTTTGAAACAAAACAAAAATCGCTTTTTATTTAGAATTTCAGGAACCCTACTATTAAATAAAACCGAAACGATTGCGATAAAAATCCAAAAACTACAATTTTCGTGCGTTCTTCGAAAACCTACCCGCTTTGGGCCACCCTCCCCTATACTGGTAAAATAAGCATGACAAATCCACTGCTTTGTTAACAAACATATCAATCAATGCAAACATGTACTACATCAGTCTACGAGGTTCCTTGTGCCTGTCACCGAAGTGACTAAAAAACATGCCCTATATATAGAGAGCTGGGTCAATTCATGTCAAATCATCCAGGCCATGCCACCCACCATCTCCGATATTGTTCAAATTTGGTGCACTTGTAGATTTTTTGATGCTGATTATGAAAATATAAATTATTTTGGGATTTATGAAGGAGTTGAAAAGTTACGTGTCTTCAAATATATGCCATAATGTTTTTTTTTTTTTTTTTGCCGCCATTTTGGTTGACACATAGACCTGTATAAATAGCTATAACTCATTAGCAAATTATCACAGAAGTTCAATTTTGTTTTATTTTATTCAGTATGATGTAAACTTTAATTTAAATTGTGTTTAGATTGTAGAACTTATTTAATTTTTTGTCTGTGTGGGTTTACTTTTATTTTTTTGACTCGAAAACGGAGTAACTTTGACAGAAATTTACTCGAAGTATTCCCCCTTCGATTATAACTAAATTTTGTGCACAGGTATCACTAAGTGTGTTAAAGCATCTGGTAGAAAAATCTTGGTAGGCCATTCACGGGCACTCGTTAAAAACATTATTTTTTATTTTCAGTCAAAAAAAAAATGCAACTCCGTTCAAAAATAAAGTTTTTTTAAACTGTGTTTTCCTTAAAATGAAAACCAACACTTGTATTTTTGAACTTGAACGGGTGTTTATTGAGGTTTAACCAATGATTAATTCTCAACTCATTACTTACGATGATCCCTCAGAACTTTCTCCCCTCACTCCTGCACATTTTTTCGTAGGTAAGAGCTTGTTATCCCTCCCTCCAACGAGAATTTCAAAAGATGATTTATTAGGATCTAGAAAATCCACAGTTAAAAAATTTAAACATCAGCAAAATGTGTTAAATCATTTTTGGAACCGCTAACGAAAAAAATATATATTAAAGTTAAGATCTGCTCATGTGTGACAGCAAACTTCAAAAAATAATGAATTTCAACCTAATGATGTTGTGTTAATAGAAGATGATCGTTACCCAAGAAATATCTGGTCTTTATGTAGAATTTCTAGAATTTTTCATGGTAGGGATAACAAAGTACGTTCTTGTTCGATCAAAACGAAGAAAGGAATTATTAGAAGACCTGTTCAACTAATTTAAACTTGGAGCTCACTTGAATAAATATACTGTTAAGTTTGTGTACAAAATTTGAAAAAATTTAGTAAGCATGTTTAAATTCAATTATTCATTGCTTAAATGTATTTGAAACTGTACTGTGTTAATAGTTATTGTTTATATTTTGACAAGATAGTCATACAAGAAATGTTAAGTTTATCATTAATGTAGAACGATACACTAGATGTCCTATGTAGTAAGAGTGTAAACTCTAAGTAGATTTTAGGGGGGGAGTGTTACAAATTGCCGTAAGAGGGCGTATTGCTCACCTATTTAAGCAACTTGTATCTTTTATGTTGTTTGATTTTGTTATGTTACATCAGTTGAAGGGAGCCGCCAGCCCTCATAATACTAGCAAGAACGAGCAACTGCCTCGTTATCTTCATTTTCTCTTAAGATTTAAAATTAAGTTAGTTTTTACTTTTATTGTTATTTGGAACCACCGATAAAGCTATAGTAACATTTTGTTTTACTATAGCTTTATCGCTGGTTCATTTAAGTAACTATTGTTAAAAATGTAGTAAAATTGTTAACGAGTGTCGTCACTACGGGGAGCGGGTTGGGGCGGTCCACCTCGGTTGTCACCCGTCTGGTAGTGTCACTCAAAGTGGAATTGCAAGTTTTTGAATAATATGGAGCTAAATTTCATTTTTGTGACTACAAATGTGAAAATTTTCCGTTGCTAATCTCCCGACACCCCCCCCTCCCCGTTTTATTTGTCTTCTGTACATTAGCTCACTTAAAATTTCGTTATAACACAAATGTAGTTGTTTTTGAAAATTGCAAAAAATTCATGTTTGTTCACATAAAATTTAATTTTTTTTTTCTTTTGCGTTTGTAGGGGAAAAGGGTGACGCCACAAATCACCGTCCCGGGTGTCACCCAAGCTAGGTACACCACTGCTTTATCTTAACATTTTGAAAACGCATTAATAAAAAAAAAAGCTTTTTAACATACTTTTGAAGCCAAAATAAAAGTGTTGATTTCTCTTTCTGCGATGAGTTTGAAAGTATTCACAAAACGCTATAGATTAAATGGTACTGTATCTTCCGGTTTAAAATATAACTAAAAATAGTGATAAATACTTTTTTCTTCTTGCTACAGTTCTCTCAAAAACATAACTTTCTCAGAAAGGTTCTCGCTGCACACTTTCGGTGTTTTTCTAAAATGTGCAAAATCCATCAAAACTTCAAAATCACTACTGCCACTGAATTTCTTAGAAACTTTTAAATTACGTCCTTAGTCGACAAAAATAAAAAAGCCCTGAGATGAGGGTCTATGCTCGACTTCCCACACAGACCAAAAACGAGTTCTAAAGCGTTTCGCATGAGATGAAACTTTCCTCTTGGGTAAGTTTGAAAGAGATAGAGGTCTTGACTCTTTCTCGGCGTTTTCTTAAAAAGAACGCATTTTGAATTTTTACTCTCTAAGTTGTTTAACACAGTGCAGTCAATATTGACAACCGAATATATCAATTTTTGAGGAAGAAATACCTATTAACTCTTTTTAAAACATTATTGAAAAAAAAATACAAAAATCAAGTGAAATAAGGATTTGCGTAGATACATTATTATTGATTGATCAAATGCAGCTACGTACATCCTTGTGCGAACTAATGGAATCAAGTTGGGATTTTGTAATTTTCGAAATTTTTAGGTTGTTCAATCTTTGCTTATAACAGCTGTTTAGCCTACCAGTTCATTAGGCGCTATAACCTCACTTTTTTTTTTTTTTTGTCATAAATATTGTGTTCTGTTTAAGTGTTATAAATTCCTACATATTTTTGTTGTGTTTATCTTAATTCGGTCACTTTTTATCTTTTTGTTAGACATGGATATTTCTCCACGGAAGAGTCAGGCCGTTGTGATATTGAGTGAAAATCTGATTGCACAACAAAAGAAAAAACTATTTGTGTTTTGCTAAAAACATGGTTTATAGATCAAGAATTCAAAGTGCAAAACTTCAGTTGACTCTATGCCCAGTAGGGTGAAAATGGAGCTGACAAAAAGAGGGGCATAGTATACTAAGTGGTAATTTTGATTTTATAATTAAATGCTGTAAATAAAGATGATTTTGTAAAAACATTGGTTTGAATCCAATCATCTTTACAAGGGTATAACATGCTACTGGACATTTAATTCTTATGTTAAAGCATATCTGACAGTTGATTGTTAGACAAATTTATGTGAGGGAGGTACAGGTGATTCAGTTCAGTTGGGATAACATTGAATCCGAAATTTTGGACAAACTAACCAATATAAGACACCATGTGTGTGGCTGTCATCGCTTCTAAAGTCGATTACTTTGATGAAGGGGAGATTTAAAACAAAATTTTTTGTTTGTAGTTAAGTATTAAGTGAAATATGCTTTTCTCTTTTTTGCTTGTATAAAAGATTATATTCATACAAGAGTTCATCACTTTGCGCATTTCCTGGTAAAACGGAAAAAAACAAGGGCTGCATTGAAATTAATGAGCGGTATGTATAAAATTTATAAAACTGATAAAAATAAGAATATTCGATAAAAAATGAAATAATATTTTTAAATTTAACGGAAGAAAATCATTCCTTTATTTATTCTCCAATCAAAATAACATATGTATTACCATCTACCTCGCAGCATAAATCTTAATTTATTTAAATTAGAGAACATGAGACAGTGATTAAGGGGAAGCTATTATTTGATATAATTACAGCGAATGTCTTATTAGATTCAACCAGTTCGTAATGTTGCAACAATTAATCGTTCCACCAGTAGACACAATGCGCGGATGACACCGAAGCAGCACTATAACAAATCAGTTTTCTAACAAACTAGTTTCTTAACACGATCGAGCTGACAGCGATGTGCAGGCCCCGGGATCGAATCCCGGCCCAGGCGTGGATGTACTTTCTCTCTCCTGTTCTTGTCATTTCTTTGTGTGAATGTGTTGATATGCTGTGATTGGTTGCCTACGCTATAAACGGATCCTTATAGCATGTGTGTACTGCGTAAGTCGGACTTCGCACTAAATTAAGGTACAGTTAGACAGACATTATACATAATTTTATTTTTTACCTGGAAGAGATTTTTAATGCGAAGCACACTATTTGTAAATGAGTTAAATAAAGTGAAAAGTAAGCATTTGAATCTATACCGCTAATCTAATAATTCTCTGCTTTACACACCAAAAGGTGTCTCATGTTTGTTTTATAAGTAATATCAACTACAATTTGTATTTCAAATTCAGCTCCAGGTTCTAAGAGTTCATCTTCACTCTCACAGATCAATGGCACAACAAGCATCCAGTTCTTTGCATCAGCAACAAGAAAATCACAGCCTAATAATGTTTCAGACTTAAAAAAATAATGCATGCAGTATACTGACAGAGGCGGTCATCCCATCCAAAGATTGCAGTTTCATCCTTGGTATGGATCCATCAGTAGGGAATAACTGATCTGGAGGCAGATGTCATCTCATTGAAGCTGAGAGTGCCAACAAAGTGGTAGAAGAAATAAATTTATCATCACCAACTTACGGGAGAAGCGGGGAGAGTAACTTACTGCTTAGTAAAAATAATAATGTTATTCTTTCCCTAAGTCTTAAGTTGTAAAATAATGATAAATAATAGAACTAGCTGCCAGTATAGAGGACTTCATATGCGAAACGCATAGTTAAATATTTTTAAAATTGTAAAAAAAAATGAAATTTGATGCATTCCTTAGAGCTGAAAAATCATAATAATCAGACATTGAAAATAGCATTCTGCCGTGGGAAGGTAAAGGGCAATATCTGCAGAAAATAGTTTTGGGAATATTTGAAGAAACGCGTTTTGGATTCACTACTAACAATAGGGAAATGTTGAAATTTGACATTTCTTTCGTGCTTTAGATTCATGGAAAACCAAATAATCAAACTTGTACAATAAAGCTTAAGTATCATAGTTGACAAAAAGGCCAAAAAAAGAAAAACCTGCAGTTACTGCCCTTTAGCTTCCCACGAAAGCATTCCTGTCTAAATGGAAAAGTATTTATTAAATGATTGCAGTCTTATTTAATATGAAACTTCTAAAAGCAATTTTCGACAAGCATGAAGTGCACAAAGTCGCAAGCAACGATAAAAGCTTCAGATGAAGTCAGTAAAAGCTCCGATGTTTTACATGAATAAGATACATTTTAAATGAATTGATACTGACTAATTGAATTTTTGCGCCCTATCTCTGGGTGTCATAGACGATGAATTTCAAGCATTAGCCATCCTGTAATTTAGAGCAATCAACAGTAATCAATGAAGAAAAGTGCTAGAAGGCTGTTCAAGAGCGATACTTTTTCCCTGGGAAACTGAAAGAATATGAGATGCGTGCGAGCAAAATATCGCTTATGAGTTAATTTATTATCCTTGCATTTTTCATCATTTAAGTGCTTAAATATCTTTTTTCAGCAGCAGCATGTGAAAACTAGGGGCATTTTGCTCGAAAGGTCGACACTTAAAAAATACATGCATTTTCATCACTGTTTTAAAAATGTATCTATCGTTTTTAATTCATTCCGCGGTTTGGAATTGAGTGGGTAGTTTCACTAATAGCTGCTCTAATTCTTTAATAACCAAGGGACTTATGAGGTGGTGAGAAAAAAGGGATGTAAGTGCCAAAATTTAAAAAAAAAATCGAGATCATCAGTACAAATGGTAGGAGAACTTATCCTCTGTATTAGGGTAAGAGATGGTATTAGTAGCCCCAACAGGATTTATTAAGAGATTTCAATTAAAACCTTCTAGAATCTGAACGTTATACGCGTTTTACTCGAAATTTTAAAAAGTCCACTTACTCCCCCTTTGTTTCTCATTGCTACATATATGTGTCCTAAATTCAAAATTTGTTTTACATATTATTGAATGCCAATACTTTATTCCATATGTGATTAAGATCTATGTGTTATTTAGACACCAAAAAGTTAACATTGCCATTATAAAAAAAAATGAATAAATTGTTTAAAAATACATTTTTTGAAAACATCACAAATGAAATCTATCTATGTTCATACAGCCATACTTCTACTTTTAGTCAATTTTACCATTTGATCGAGTGTTAACTGTATTTATGTCATTATTTATAGTCGAGTAAATATAATTTAATAAATTTTGGAAAACAATTGTTGTTTTGCAACAACTATTAATCACATAGGCACATACTTCCCATCCATTTACGCAAAACTTATTGATTCGATTTTCCCAAAACTATTCTCCGTTATCTACTGCAAAGCTTCTGGTCTTTAACGGGTTAAGGGGATCAAAATATGAGAGATTTAAACTAAATTTGAGATAGCTAATTTAGATTTGCATTTAGACCGAAATATCTCTAAAGAGTGCATGAATGGTCTGGAACAAATAAAGTTCTAAACACAGCATATAATTGAACACAAAAATGGGAAATAAAATCAATTCTTTTTATCAAAAAAAAAAAAAAAACTTTGTAAAAATAAGAGACAAGGCCATTTTTTTAAATTAAAATATAGTTTTTTACTTCGTTATGGAACAGAACAAATTAAAAGGTCTTAATGAAAAAAAAAAAAAAATTTGGTTAAGATTATATTCTGCCCCTTCCTGGGTTTTATTTAGGGACACTATTTATGTTTTCTTTATTGCCGAGCAACAGTTATTGTAACTAAAGCACAGAATCATTGAATAAAGTTGCGACACGTCCGCCATCTAGGGGCTAAATGATGCCTCCTTCCTAAGTCTTCTATGATGAAGTAGCGTGTTTTGCTTCTTGATTGTGGTTTCTTCTTAACCTTATGTTAGTTCACAATCAAAAAGCACTACAATCTAGAAGCAAAACACTCTACTTCATTATAACAGACATAGGAAGAAAGTGGCATTAAGCTCCAAGATGGCAGACGTGTCGCTACTTAAGTTACGATCTAGGGCTTGAATTGGAACAGCATTCATGAAGTATTTGACAAAAGGAAAAGATCCTGTTATCTACAAAATACATTTTACCAACTGCTGTTAGAGAGTTGTACCTCAAGTTGTTCCTTGGTTCCTGTAACAGTTTTTTTAAAAAATAATTTATTTATTTTTTTTAATTTAAATTTTCATACATTTCCGTACAGTTTGCTATTGCTTAGAAGCAGAGATAGTGATCACCTTAATTTTGAACATTCATGCTTCAGTATATAAAAATCAGAAATGAATCCTTTTATGCAGGAGGGACCCAAAAGTACTGTGGTTTTTGAGCAATCAATATAAGTCTGTAAACTACGTCAGATAATCGAAGAACTGTGTGCAGAGAATGATAGTTAATAGTGTAGCAGCAAAATTATTTTTAAAAATGAGTCTCCTGTTTTAGATCAATCTTGATAAAGAAATTGCTCTTTAATTCGAGAAGGAACTATTTTAAAAGGGTTCTTTACGGGGGAGGGGGGGGGGGTTACTGTAAAATACAACAGAGTGGATGTAACTAATTCAAAATGACAAAAAAAGAGGGATTTTGAAACACATTTCTGAAAAATCTGCAATACTTTTCTTCTTGCAACCAAAATTTCTGAGCTGAAGAAATATTTTTAGTTTTCACCGTAGAAAAAGCAAAAGGAGGTATTTGCAAGCCCATAAAATCCTCCCTGAAATCATTTCAAAATCCTTCAACGTGGAAAAAAAACTTTCCGGGGTCAAAGCCTGGGAAAAGAAATGAGGCTTGGCAGGTGAACTTGAATACTTTTCTTTAATATGAAAAAAAAAAAAAGGTATAAAATTCGTTCTTACAATAAAATGTTAGCAAACTATTCTGACAAAAGGCTGTAAATACAGCAGTCAGATTTTACGTTGCGCGAGATCTCGTTAATTTTTAATCTCAACTGTATACTACACGTTACATTACATAAGTTGAAGTTGCCATGTACTCATAGCAAGAAAATTAAGTTCTGAGATTTTAATGTTAGCTCGGAATAAGTTAAAAACTGGTTTAAGCCAATCAACGCTATGTTTAAAAATATATTAGATTTGATTACCTAAACAGCTTTCCGAATCAAAATGAACTAATAAATTCTTCTTAAAAATTAAATTCTGACTTTCCAATAAGGTGTTATAATCTGGTCCTCTGGCTTATATTTATCACCTGATAACTTATTTTTATGATAAACTTAGTCAGAGCACAGGTACAATCCCTTCAAAAAACTATTCGCAACTCCAACAAACTATAGGGGACACTGCAGTCACTGTCTAATGGCGGATGAAAAAGATAAAACAAACGCATGCCGTAGCGTAGAAAATGCTCATAAGCCTAGCAAATTTTGTTCGTATGCATGTTTTCTTTCGCTTTATTCTTTTAAAATTAATTTTCAAAGTCTTGTGGATATTCTGTCCCACGTAGAAATAAATGAGAACTCAAGAAGCATTACTAAACGTCAAAAATTAATGCAAATTACGTAGTTCGTAGTTCTAAGCAGGCATTTCCACGATGTTAAATTCGATATATCAAATCCTGATAAAACTAAATAATAATTGTGGCCTGACAAGAATAACAAATAATGCTAGATAATTCAATTATATGGCATTACGAATTATTATCAAAAGAAGATGATACTTCTTTGCCTTGCTTGGCTAGCGCTAATTGTTTTGCATTTGTAGCTGAGTTATTTTTCTCAAATTGCCGAATCAGTTAACTTAAAATTTTTGTTTCGTATGTTTCTAATTTCTGAGTTATGATTTAATTATGTCATGCTATGCAAATCGTCAACAAAATTCTCACTGATATATGGTGGTAGTTTTCATTTCAATTGATCTACCATTCTTTCTTTTTACTTATCGAATTCTGTAATCTGTCTACCATTTTATTCCACTCATGATAAAAAATAAAAATGGTTTTACTGACATGCGAAACCTTGCCAAGTGTTCTTTGCTCGCACATACTAAAACTATAACCCTAAACAAAATTGGCAAAACCTTTTAGCTGAGAATGTAATCAATAAAGTAAATTCTTTCTTGGTTAAATATTTTTCATTTCGTTCTATTATAATATATTTAAGAAAATATTTGGCATACTGTCCATTTCAACTAAATGCTGCTGTGAAATATGGTTAGTTAAATTAATTTAAGATTTAAAAAAACCATATTCTTACAAATTCACACAAAACAATAAAAAATTTTACCTGGTATAACATTATCCAAGTTTATTAATCCAGAGTTTCTTGTGTTTACGATTTCATCATTTAACACTTTTTTGAAGGAAACAAGGAAACTAAGATTATTTTGAGAAGCTTGAAAAAACTATTAAGGAACGAAACAATTTCTGTAGCTGAAAGCAATCTAAGACATATCGAATGCGTTAATAAATACTCATAACAAACTGCCTATGTTTACCAACAGACACACGTGGAACGCATTGTTTTACCTTTTTCTTTAATTTTGTAAATCATCACAAGGTAGCGTATTCGAGCGCTGGAGTTGCAAATACTAATTTGAATTAATTTATAGGACTTGCGATTTGTTTCCGTTAATTATTATGTTAACTGTTTATTTTATTGTGACACCTCTCTGACGAAAAATAGGGAATTTTTTTCCGCTTTGCAATATTCTTACTGGGTCAAACTCGAATATTTTTTGAGAATCTCTAACAAGGAAATCCAAAAGCACTACAATTTGTTTTTAATTTTATAGCCAACTGAATAAGTTAGTTGGTATTTGTTGTCCTCAAAGAAGCTGGAAAATAGCATTAATAAGTTAAGAGAGAATTGATTAACATTTATTTTCAAGTATTTTACATGCATTTTTCTGATCTTCAAGATAGTTTAATCTCCAAGAACACACACTGAAGCATATGCACACAGACATGGAATTGAAAGTTGGATTAACTATGCCAGTGGAATTGTTTAATTAGCTTCAAACAAGTCTGAAAACTTTATAAATGAGCTGCTAGGAGTCTAGAAATTAAACAAAGATAAATAAAACTTTCTAAGTTAGAAAATTGTGGATAACTGCAAATAAGGGAATCGATCGCACGCAGGGTATTTAGAAAATATCTATTCCATTTCTGCATTTCAACTGTTTTTTGTAGCTAGTTTTACAAAGAAGCTTTTGTCATTTTAAACTAGAACTTCAAACTATATGAGGAAAAACATGTGCATTAATGATATTCTATAACTTCTTTTGAAAAAAAGTTAGAAAAATATTAACATGACTTCAGAACTAATACCCATAAAAATACTAATGAAGTCCCAAAAGTTAGAGCTGCCGTGGTTTCTAACATAAACAAAGACATACACAGGAATAACCAAATATACACTTAGCAATTTTTTCACATAGTTTCTGATACAATTGCTTGATTTGTTCATTTTCGTAAGCACGTTTATATTTGAAATTGTATATTTGCATACTTGTTCTTATGCACTAAGTGATAAGTGTCACTAGTCCGTGAACTTAAACTCAATTATGCAAATTACCAGCATGTGAAAAGTAAAGAAACTTAGTGTTGGGATGAAGAGCAGTTATTTTGGAGGTAGTAGCAACGTATTTTTGTATGTGGTGTCTTTATCTTTATCTTTATCAATAACTAGTGGTACCCGCACGGCTTTGCCCGTAGTAAAAAAAATTAAAATGTCATTTGGTTCGCCTGTATATTTACAAATAATGGATGATGAATTTCTCGCCAATTTGCTATGTTCATTTGCTTCCATATGTTACGGTTCCACGTTATGATAACTTGGTAACTTACTCGTTCATCTTATGATAATTTCGCTCGGGAAAATGTTCTTAAAATTGGAATAGAAAAGGAAAAAAATTGAATTTTCGAAAAATAGCTTCGAGGTGCTCAACCCTATGCTACGAGTTAATTTTATGCCGAATTTCATGAAAATCGGTCGAACGGTGTAGGCGCTATGTGCGTAACAGACATACATAGATCCAGAGACACAGACATCCAGACACACAGACTTTCAACTTTATTATTAGTAAAGATAAAAGATAAAGCTCAACGTCTCTAAGTCTGGATGTCTGGATCTCTGTGACGCGCACAGCGCCTAAACAGTTCGGCCGATTTTCATGAAATTGGACACAAAATTAGTTTCTAGCATGGGTGTGTGTACCTTCAAATGTTTTTTCGAAAAATTGTTCTTTTTATATTCTAATTTTAAGAACGTTTTACCGAGCAAATTATAATAACGCGGATTAAATTAACAAATTATCATAACGTGGAACCGTAACACGGGCGATCGATCAAATAGCCATAGCAAATTGGCGAGAAATTCATCATCCATTATTTGTAAATATACAGGCGAACCAAATGACCTTCTAATTTTTTACTACGGGCAAAGCCGTGCGGGTGCCAGTAGTCAATAAAAGATTTGTTGTTAAGAAATATTTCCTGATCTCAACAGACAGAAATTTTGTGTTTGTTATACGAGTGCCATATGTACGTTGTTATATGTACGTTGAGTACGCAGTTCGCGGATATACTTCTAGTTCCCATCGACAGCGGTCAGTTTTTCGTTACTCGAAATGAATTTTAAGAAATCAGTCTGACAAAACTCGATCAGCGACTTTTGGAAGTTCTACTCAGCTTGCTGAATTTCTTTTATTACTTCGAAAGTGCCGTCACGCTAGTGTTGACTTCTATTCAAGGAAAAACTTGTCCTGATGGAACGGAAATCGCTTGGAGCAAGATCTGGACCAAAAATTAAGTAATCTGAACCTCGTATCCTTGCCGACGAGTGGGTTCTTGGTGTAACCCAGCTCACAAACGAGATTTGACGTTAGCAGTTCCCGTGCATTGAAGTCAACATTATCGAGACCTTACTTCCGAAGCAACGAGAGATTTAATAGGTAAAGAAGAACTTCTTTAAATCGCTGAAAACTGATATTTATCGGAATGGTAACTTTAAATTCATTTCGTGTTACAACAAATGCACTAATGGAAAAATAGTAAATGCATTTAGCACACTCTTAGTCTTCTCCGATCATGGGGCTGTTCTTCGTAAAATCTTTTTCTTCCTAATTGAAACAATGACATGGATTAGATATATCAAATGTACTAATACTGTTACTTTATATGCGTTTTAGTGCTATCCTGTGTCATTGGCCGTAGTGGCCTGATCGGTAAAGCGTCGAATTCGTAACTAAAGGGTCCCAGGTTCGATGTCAGCCGAACTAAGATCCTCCGTGTTCATTAGTAGTGACGTTTAATATGCTTGTGGCCACTAAGTCCTCGAAGTTCCCATTTCGAATCAGTACCTCTGAGAGATGTTGGACCAGGGATAGCGCGGCTTCTGGTCTGGATCAAAAAACAGAGGTCACTTCAGGGCCCCATCCTACCGGTTAAGCCACATATAGTGGTAAGTACGGAAGGTCTTGGAATGTATTGTAATGTTATCCTCTGTGTAATTTTTTTTAATGTTATCCTGTGTTTAATATTTTTAGTGTTATCCTATGTGTTATTTTTAGTGGTATCCTGAGTTTAATATTTTTAGTGTTATTCCGTATTCAATACTTCCCTCTTGTTGCACAAAATGTTGCTATGCTGCATTCAATGCATAGATATGATTAGAAAATAATCGAAAAAGAGCTTGAAGATGAATGCGTATGATGTGTTAAAACGTTTGTTAAATAAATATCTTCTGTATATTTAAGGTAATTAAATATTTTCTGTATATTATTAATAAACCAGCCTTAAAACAATTATATGTCTTATATTAAAACAGTTTTTGTCATGACGCTGATGGATAAGCTGTAATATAAATAAAAGAAACTGCAAACTCAGTTATTAACTACCTAATATTTTATTTGTCTTAAAAATAATGTGACTTAGAAATGTTAACATCGATTTAGTGATTATCCTATGCCATTATTGCTCTGGAATGACAAGAACGAATGTCAAAATACTGAACAGAAAAACATTATTGGATGGCATGAATGCAACTTCTTGAATCTAAGCTTGTTCTCTTGGATGTTCCCATTAGAATCATGTAGTCACTAAGATTGCGATAATTGATTTTCGTCTCGTTCCAGAGATAAAATCTTTTCTTAAGAACTACTTTATCTCTAGGAGAACATTTTCTTTTTGAAGCTATACATAAGAGCTTCGAAGACTTGTATGTTCTTAATGAGGCCGGATAAGTGCTTATATTGCATTGAACACCAATGTCTTGTTACTTAGAATAAGTTTTAGTTGAATTCGAATAATTTGGGTAAACTTGTTCATTAATCTAACGGTACCTGTTCATAATTTTAATATTAAATATTGCATCATTTTTAAATTTGGTATGATCTTTAAATATTTCCGATAATGCAAAAAGCATTAAATATTATCTACTTAACAAAAACTGCTCAAAAAGTAATCTGTAAATTTTGTACACAATCATTTTTTTCTCTCAAAATTAATTTTTTGATAAAGGTATACCGTGAAAGTACTTTCTTTCCGCTAAGCTTTAATTTGCGCGAATCCGTCATAATCGCAGAAATTAAGCTTCGCAAAATAGTTTTTCGCTGGCAATTTTCAAAATTTTGGTTATGTCGAAAATTTGCAAAATTTTCAGTTTTCGAAATCACTGACATCTTCATTTCCGCAAAAATTACGACTTGCGAAAATAAATGCTTTTACAGTATTGAAAAGTTTGAGCCTATGGTATTTAGAATTCGGTTATAAGGATGTTTCACCTCTACACAGACCTTTGGCTGTTCAGTTTTTTGCTTCTTTTAAGAACGATATTAACTAATCGGAAAGCAGAAAGTTAGTAAATGGATTTTGGTATTTAGATTATTATTACAGTAGTTAAGTGCTTAATATGTATAGTGTTGGGCAAAATAGGATAAAAGAAGACATGATCTAGTGTTTTAAGTTTATTAAAATGGGGGATGTTGGTGGAAAAAATTCTGCACAGATAGCAAAACCAGCGGTCATTGAAACGAAATGGTTACAACAAAGTAAAAGCAGAAAACCACAACAGTTAAAACGTACAAATTTGTTATTGATTACAACCTTGTTGACCTTTACTGATTACCTTTATTTACATACAAGCTGAACAAGCTATAGTTTAGGGCCCCCGCTTTGTTAGGGGTTCCCAACTACCGAAAATTAGAATGATTCGTTCCAAAGAAAAGAAAAAGGAAAGCCGCTTGAAAAAAAAATTCCGTTCCTACACTGTAACAAATTTCGGAAACGTTTCTGGATATATCGGAAACGTTTCCGAAATAGTAGGAATCGTTCATCCAATAGCGAACTCCTCATTATTCAGAAAGCTTTTTGTTATTTCAAGAAATCTAGAAGCGGAAGTGATGACGCAACGCTTCGAAACCTATTTCATCCTTCCAACACGGGCGCCAATGAGTCGGAAATAACGAGAACTTATTTTTTTCTTATCTGTGGTTGCTGCAGTCAGCAACTGTTTAGCATTGGATTGCTTGTTATTTCATGTCTAGAGAGTAGTAAAATGTGTCGAAACTAATTTTACGCCTTTGCATTTTGGACTGCCCTTGATTTTTTAGACGATGTACGCAGCATATATTAAGTTAGTTAATAACCATTTGCTTCTTTAAAATTTTCAGTGAGACCATAATTAGATATATATTGTGTGTTCAAGCGTGAATAGTTTCAACACCCGTGTTTATACTTAATGAAACGAAACCCTTTGGATTACTTATTCAGTTGTAATGGAGGTACTTAGATTTTCTTCCGCTCATGTTCACGTGTAAGTATTAATTAATATTTTAAAACATGTTGTTATATACATTTATATTTTTGTTGATTTGCATTTGATGAGGCTCCAATTGTAACTATTTTTGGGTTTATCGAATTAATTTAAAGTTATCCTACATACCTATGTGCGCGGTGTACTATTTGTTGTAACCAACTGAAACTGATTAATTACGCAAAAGAAATAAGATTTATATTTGAGAAGCAATCACAGAAAAGTTATTTCGAAATACTTGGATGTACATACATTTTGGTTCAAAAAGGAAAAAAAATCAATTGTTTAATTCATTAAAAATATGATAATGCAAATATTTTCTAGTACTGTAATATGCTTCACAAAAAATGTGCCAGTATTATTTATCTTTTTTTATTATAATTTATTCATTTATTTAAAAATATTTATACCATTAGAAAATGACCATGTTATTTATTAGTAAGAACATAGTTATGCAATTAATTCAGCTGCTCATTCATTTTTTTAAATGTGGTTAACAATAAAAAAATTCCTTGACATTAGTTGTTCCGAAAATAACATTTCCTTCGTGGATATACTAGTTTAATGTGGGACAGTCAGGAGGAATGAGTCAGTGGCAAAACTGGAACAGCTGCATCAACATGCCGAAATAAAAAGTAATATTATTTCATGTCATCGTTTTAAAAGTGATCATTTTTGAAATACTATGTAATTAATATGCAATGCACATATGGGGAGAAGACGAGGGGCGTTCACCACGCAGACTGTGCCATTGACATTTTCAAGGGATTGCTTTTTTAAGGGGGGGGGGGGCGTTTTATATCATTTTATGGGTGCAGCATCACTCTTATGGTGTGGGAGGGGGACTCACGTATATATGAAATGGAATAATCATGTAACAGAGTTCAATGTTTTAGTAAATAAAATATATAATGCATTTTGCGCACACTCTAAAAATAAAATCAGTAACCTATTTTGATTAAGTATCTATATTTATGATAAACTGGAAAAGGGGGCAAGAACAGAAGAATAACCCGAATGGTTCCAGCAGGGGGACTTTGGTGTCATATTTAGATTCATCAATTTCTCTGTTGGTACTTTTCGGTACACTTTGTTCGTCAAAGAAATTGACTTGACGTGAACGAATTTCGGAACGCGAAGTGTAGGTAAGTTCTGTCAAATTTTATCCGAAAATAAAAGCTATCAAGTTTGATACAAGATATGTGATAATTTTGTCTTGAAAATATTGAGAGAAAAAATGAAGTTTAATATTGTTTAACAAACAATCCCACTTTTGAGAAAGTACTCCCCTTCCCTCCCCCGACGATTTTGTGATTGGGAATGAAACTACTATATTATTTCATAAATTTTTAAAAATTTATAACTGTACATATGTTATGCTGTTAACCATGAAATTTGTCATTAGAAATTCAGAAAAAAAAATCCACGAATGATTCTAAAATTGCTTGTTTCATTGCTCTTAGATATAATTGAAACTGATATGGCATGCAATACTATAGTAAAGAATTATTTTTTAGAAAAAATCACGGAAAAAGGATTCCGAAATTCTCAGAAACGTTTTTGAAAATTGTTTGGAGAATTCCAAAATACTCGGAAACGTTTTCGAAACTTTCATGAACCACAGCTGCACAGAATACTCAGAAACATTTCTGGAAATTACGGAAAGAGGATTCCGAAATACTCTGAAACGTTTCTGAAAATTACAGAAAGAGGATTCCGAAATACTCAGACACGTTTCCGAACATTACAGAAAGAGAATTCCGAAATACTCAGAATCGTTTTTGAAAATTACATGAACCGCAGCTGCACGATATACTCAGAAACGTTTCCGAATTTTTTTTACAGTGTAGTGCTTGAAAACCTGGAAAATTTTGAAAAGTGTAGCTACCCACCACAAATGGGATGGGGTAGGGGGACGGAATGCCATTACGTACATGTCAAATTCGGCTCCTTACTACATCCTGCACAAAAAATGTTAAAACTATAGTTCTCCTATTACTAACATATTACAAATTTTTGTGACTCACATATTTTATATCTTGCTATTTATATGATTCCGAATGCGGTATTTTAGTAATTCTTTTCTTACTGCTTGCTTTTATCTTATTTCTTCTGCATATTGTTTATCTGTTTAGCGCAGAAAAAACAAAAACATTTCGTTTTCGGCCCCACTTGCAACTGAAGAAAAATTGTTGTTATGAGAAATCTATAGTTTCATTTAAATTTAAAATAGCTGTTTCTTACAAAGTTAGAATAGGACTATAAAATTCTATAATCAAGTACTAAAATATCAGAGACTGGAACAAATGAAGTGCGTTAAATGATTTTAATTGTTCTAGAGTCTTCGAAGATAATTTGATAAGTGTATGAAAATCTTAAACAAAGTGGACTCCAATTTTATTTTTTATCAAGTGTATACATTAGTAATGGGGTTGTTTTCTTCAGTCAAAAGTACTACTTTTAATCACTGAAATTGATAAAATAAGCAAAAAAAATTAAGAAAAAAAATGGAACGACAAAATATTTCATTTTCCCAACGCTTAATTTTTAATTATTTTTTTTAAAAATGTCTGATTTTGAAAATAAGACGTGGTCTTTATGACATCACAAATGATGTACTTTGCTGCATCTCCACTGGCGCGCTGAATGCTTACGCTTCCTGTCCAATGTCCACGCGTTTCCACGTTATGATAATCCATTAGCGAATTAAATTACGCTTGCTATAAACCATATCTTTGACAGTATATATGAGTAAAGATGCGAATTAAATATTGCACTCTGTGCTAATGGCATAAGTGAATGGCATTTCATCATTTGTGATGTTATGTGCAGAAGCGGAAACAATGAAATTGCACCGTTTAAAATAATTGTTAAAAGTATTAAACTTTGTCAAATTATTTAAAAAATAGTTAAATCCTATGTTTTTAAGCATGCTCTTTCAGAAACAAATACTTTAAAAGTTTCGGAAACGACCCCATTGTTTAAATGGACAGTATGCTACTCTCATGTTACCTATTTTCTAAATCTGTACATTATTTCTTTTGAAGTATTTTTTTTATTACTGATCACTTTGTATTTAATTCATTGTATTTGTCGGTGGGTTGGAGAGGTGATTAAAAATTAATTGTACCGAAAGCCGATGTGAGCATCTAACAATGCATTATCTTTTCTCCTGCCTCGCTCTTTTTCTCTCTGTCGACTTCTGTCATTGCTTTGTCCAATCAAAAATAGTTTTTACTGTGTGTTATCTTTATTTGAAAAAGAGTATAAAACTTATAAAAAGTTTTGTTTGCCTACTTTTTCCTGATATTTTTGTAGTTTCAATTACCCTTTATAAGGCTTCAAAATGCAGAATTTCATATCTGTTTTTCAAAATTTCCTCCGGGGGAGAAACCTCTGGACCCCCTACAATTGGGGATGTTCGATACTCCACTTAAAGGGGAGATCTGGGTACCATTTCCCCTCTTAAGCTCAATCCAAAAAGGACACCAGGAAAAGGCTCATTAAAAAACAATTAAAAAGGTGAAAGTATTGCATGCAAGGACAAACAAGGAGGAAGGAGGCAAACATAGTAAGGGGGGGGGGGGTGATATAAAGAATTGCCTCTTGCACCATCGAAAGAAACGTTGTTCAACTACTACAAAAGGGGCCCCATACCTGAAATAGTTTAGGGCCCCGTTAAATCTGCTGATTGCCAATCAGTGTAGGTACATGCAATCAGTTACTATGCATTTCCGGTGTTGTGTTTTCCTGCTGTGACAGAACTCGTTGTTTTTTAAGCTATTTTAAATTTTAAGTAATTGTAATAACATACTGGTATTAATCAAAGTGGTAAATATGAAAAACGTTTTGGTACAGAAAATTGCAAGTATCTTCAAAACAACGAAATATTTTGCAAAGTGGTTGAATTAAACGAGTTTACAATTTCTCTACCGCTTTATGATGTGAGCCTGATTTTCTGTCGATGAATTACCTATCCCCTCCCTCCATGATATATGACAAACATATGTGCAAGAATTAAAATCACTAAAATGCAATTCGGTACCACATATATCTTCTCTACACAATGCTACTAACAGTTCAGAATGACAAACAAAAAATTGGAAGTACCCATTAATATTAAAAAATATATAAAAGTTGTTTTTAGAAACTGCAAAAAATATTGTAACCCTTTAAAAATGTGTATTACATGAACCAGTTATGATTTCTGATTCTAAACAGATAACTCACACATTCCAAGGCTATAAGATCATTCAAACTTGTTTCCAGAATTCTTTTCGTACAATTATTTATTTTCTATCTCTCTAGGAAACGTAGAATTCCCAAGAGAATGTTCACAAAAGTATTCCTCCAAGAAGTATTTTTTGAGAAATAAAACTCGGCATGATATTTTCAATCAATACGAACAAACAAATTGCCAAACTATTAAGTAGAAAAAAAAATGAGTCTGTTAATTTCGCATTTGTTCAGGTGGAAAGAGATTACAGAATCAAAGAATGTCTTCTAATTCTTTGTTCCTTTTTCGTAGAGAGACTTCTTTGGCTATAGCCACAAAAAGCTGGAAATAAACTAGTAAGACAACGTAATGAAACAACAAATTCTCAGAAGATCGCTCGTGTGCGGACAAATTGAATTAAATTCTTCTTTCTGCTTTAGAAAGAGGTAATTAGATTTTCACGAAATCAATCTTAAAGTAATGGGAACAGACATTGGTTTCAGTACAAATAAGTGCCATCTAGCTGCTCCTTGTTCTATGTTAAAGCAGTTTCAAAGTCTTTTTTTTTTTCTAAATATCTAAAATATTGCGATCATAATTTATTTTTTATAAATGGATGAATTCCTTGCAATTTTTTACTTAATTTTATATCTAATATATAGAAGATATATCTAATATATAGAAGCATTGGTAGCGTAAAAAATTTCGAATTTCGTCGGATTTGCACGTTTTGAGGTGTGCTGAGTCCATTTTGACCTTTTTTTTTTTGTAAATGTCTGTCTGGCTCTGTGTGTGTATATCTTAGAATAGGAATTACTAAATGGAGGGAGGAAGTCCAATCATTGGCTCAGTAAAAGCTGAGGCAAAGGCCTCAAGTCACGTGAGTCAACAACGGCGAATGGTTGACATGTTTTGTATGAAACCTGAAAGAAACCTGATTTCCTGCAATGCTTTTCTTTAAAATTTATCACGTGACATGGAATCGTTGCTTTACGAATAAAAACCTTCACAGCCTCCATTGTATCTCTTCTCAATGGTGTAAATATGTGACCGTTTTTTATTATCATTACTTTTTTTGAGTAATCACGATTGCTTATTGTTCTCACTTGACTGTTTTGATGTGCTATGATTTTATTTTCCCACCAGCACCCTCTGCAGCACCACCGTCGACCAGCCGGCCCGCCTCACGATGCTGCTCCTCTAGCGAAAACCGTCTCCAGGTTAGTCACTTACTTGCCTACACTTACACCTACACACACACATACACCTACACACACATACACCTACACACACATACATCTACACTCACACACATACACCTACACACAAAGACATACACACACGCATACATACAGACACACAAACACATACACACAACTACCGACACATACACATACCCCTAACACAAACACACATACACACAACTACCCACATACATCTACACACACACACATACACCTACTCACAAAGACATACACACACGCATACATACAGACACACAAACACATACACACAACTACCGACACATACACATACCCCTAACACAAACACACATACACACAACTACCCACATACACACACACACACACACACACACACACATGGCTACACACACATACACAAGCTGCCCACACACAAACACACACGCCTACTTACACACACACACTCGTGATTACGAGAAACATAATGTGAATTCAAGATGTCAAAGTTCAAAGGTTTTTTTTTTCCACCACTCTAACGCAAAAACTACGTGAAACGTCGTGACGCTAACGCAAAACAGCGTGAAATCGAGCGAAATTTGATACACATGTGTATTCTCCATATGAATTGATGCCCATTAGATTTTGGAGCTAATTCCTCCAAGGGGGAGGTTCGATTGCTCCAGCAATCGAACGTTTTATGCGTTATGCTTGACGGCTATATCCCAAGAAGTAACGGGCAAAATAAAATAATAAATGATTCACGGGCAGATCTTAGAGGATACAAGTGCTGATTTTATTTTGGTACCAATATAGCTTTAAGGGGGTGGTGCTATCGAACATTTTTTCTTGGTCAATGGGATTGCTATATCTAAAGAAGCAATTATTCGATTTAAATGACATTTTGAAGGACAGTATACCCGCAGAGAAGCAGGCGTTGGATTCAATTTTGACGTTATTCGTTCCAACGGCGGCTGATTTTGGTCACCTAATACGCTTTAATCAAGCAACAATGAAATTTCATATTAAAATGATTTACTTATTGCGGACGATCAGAGACATCAAAATGATTTAAAATATTTATCCACAATTTGTTTACAAATAAAGTGTTTGTAATTAAAATAAGCAAGGTTTTAAAATTATTTTCAATTTTCATTCCTTGATTTTACTTTTGCGGGGATATTTCGATAATTGAGAAATTGGTGCGGTCGTCAACTCTTGAAGAATCTAGTGCATGAAGAATTTTATTTTGGTAACCATGTTGTGTTTTGGTTACTATTAGCGAATAATTATTTTTCCATTCATGTTTACATATGCAAAGGAAAATATTCCTCGCTTAGGCATTGTTTCCAAAACTTCATTGCTTATGAATTAAAACCGCCAATTTCCCAATTATCATAACATTCCCGTTTTGAGAATAGCAGAATTTTGCAGTAGTGATTTCAAGCGCGAGTATACGTTAGATTCAGGAATTTTAAAGACAGATATAGAAAGTTTCGTGATAACCACAACATACTGATAAACATGCCTTAGCAAGCATGTTCATCAGTTTTCAAGTTCTTGAAGATTTCAATATCAATAAATTTCCATCAAAATAAATATTTGAAAGAAAATGTTCTATTAATCATAAGTAGAAAAGATAAGGCTGATGAACCAGTAAATTAGCATTTAAGCCCAAGTTTATTTTTAAAATGTTATTACATTAGAATCTCCATTAAGGGACACCTCTGAATAAGGGACACCTCTATTTAAGGGACATTTTTTCTGGTTCCAGTCCCTTTGAGTAGGGACTTCTATGTATTTACCTCTGATTAAGGGACACTCTGTTTAAGGAACAGTCACAAAAAAAAGCAAGAAATAATGCATAGAATACATTAGACATAAGAAATAGTGAATTTACTGGAATTCAAGTTTCACTTTTCCCCTAAAAATTAATTGAGGTAAGTTTGACATAAACATGTGTGAAGAAGACAAGTAATGTAAAAAAAAAAACTTGCTGAAATGAACATGCATAATTTGCCCTCTCAACAATTTATTCAAGTAGGTTAAGGGCCGACGAAGAATGCACAGCAACTAATTAGCTTTGTATATAAAACTTAAAAAATTTGGACATTAATTGTAATTTACATAGTTTACATTGTAAATTACGTAACATAAAGCAAGTGCATGTAATGAATTACTTCAAAATTATTTCTGTATGCTACAAAACTTTGCCATTACAAAAATTTTAATAAAATTTTAATTAATAAAATAATATAAACTTAGACATTTGAATAATTATGAATTTTATTTAAAATAATGACACATTTTCAGTATTTAATCTTAAGTGTTAATAGGTAATGCTTATTGTGATATTATACTACTTAGTACCCAGCATGCATCAAATCATCCACCTCCGAATAAGGGACACCTCTATTTAAGGGACAAAATGTCTGGTCCCCTTAGTGTCCGTTATTGAGAGGTTCTACTGTACATTTTCAAAGACTGTAACCCTTTGATACTTCTTCACTTGAACATTGTTCGTCTACTGAAAGGCTGAATTCACCCCAAAATTCTCTGTCGACTATATATTTACTTACCTATTTAATATAACCAATCACTAGCCTTTGCACGAGTTTGATTGTTTCTGTTTTATTGAATATTTTTATGCCGTCTCATTTGAGAATAAATTACAGGTCTACTGATGTAATATAGGACTTATTACACTACTAGTACTGTTTTGTCTGAGTATAAACTACTTAAACTTCATTTTATTGAGAACTGAGTAAATTAGAAATATTTGCATGCTTTCTTCAAAAAACATGTATTGCTTTACGTAAATTGTTCTTTTAGGTAAATTTTATGTTAAATTAATCTTTTCTTGTGTACTTTCTAATATCATTCAATTTCAGAGGCGAAATAAAAATTTGAAGTTAGAGACAAAAATAGATTTCTAAATCAATTGTTAACTGCGAGTCAGGAAATTATGTTTAAGGCTCTGATATTCTAAAAAACTTGATCAAATCGATTTACCAAGTTCAACATCATAAAAAATGATCAAAGCTTTGTTACTTGAAAAAATATGCTCGTTAAGAAATTGTTTCTTTAAATTCAATTCCCTTATTTTTGACGGAATAAAATGTATTTCAAATGAGGCTATTTTAATTGAAAAATTGTGAAATTCTGATGTCTGGAAAATATCATTTAAAATTGTTGATCTATGTAATTGAATCAAATATTAGAACTTTTATAAAAGGTTTTAAATGTATTCTTGTTATAAATATTACCAAATATTGGGTAATTTTATCTGTTGAGCGCATTAATAATAAGTTGTATTGAATAACGATGCTACTGAGTGAAAAAAAAAGAATATTTCTACATTATATTTCAATGTAACAACACTTAGGGTATTAAATTTATTGAGGTAAACAGCTTAATTACGTGTATGCTTTATTTTTATAAAAGCATTATCAAAAACTGGTATGCTCAAAACGTAATTTATTATTTTCAAATGAATAGTAAACATTTTCGTATTCAAATAATAACTCACACTATATGTTCTTTCACTGCACTAAAAGATTACGAAATTCAGTGATCTATTATCAAAAATGCTCAAGATTACTAAACTGCGTTTATAATAGATTGTTTAGAATTTTTCATCTCTTTTCAGTCTTGGAAAGATATATTTTATTCAGCTTGTTTCTCCTCCTGATGAATGGGCGAATGAACAATTCAGTAGAGTCATGAATTTTTATTAAAATATATTGCCGATGGCAAGTTTTGCTCAAGATTCCATAATTTAAAGATAGTTTAGAAAAGGGAATTCTTTGTAATATGCATTCCTAAAAAGATTGCGTTTGTTGTTAGTATGAGCTATCTTATAAAAAACATTTTAAGTTTTTAGTTTGAAACATTAAAATTTAATTCTATAATCTGACTATAGTAGAACTCGCTTATAACGAACACGAAGGAAATGTGCGATATTTGCTAGTTATAAACGAGTTCTCTTTATAAAAATGGTTCATGAAAAATTTAAAAACTCATATTGACTTGCCTTGTTTACTTTTGTACATTGCTGGTCAATTTATTAGACTACAAAGTTTTTTTTATTTTGTACACGATTTGTACTAAAAAACTATTTATTTTACTGTTAAAGTATAGTACATACTGTACAATGATTATTACGTTATTTTAGCATAGTTTAATGTTTGCAGTTGGCAGCACTGTCTGTTTTGTTTATGTTCTTTGTTTATCTACCTACCAGGAACATAACCTCAATCAGCTTAAACAGTTCAGTAGTTCTTTTTATTAGTGTGTTCTGTTAAAATTAAAGTTAGTTTTTGGTTATTAGTGATTACGTGTATGTGAGTATATATAATAGTGAGTATAAACAATTTGTTACCTATATTTTTAAAAAGATTAAGAAATGGGGTAAACCTTGTGAAAAGTATGCCAAAAGTACTTAAAATGCTCGTCAAAAACAAGGGAGTGCATACTAAATATTACATAATTATTTCACTGTTTGTTAATGTGTCTATAGTTATGTAATCAATAAAGAATTTGCATTTAAAACAGTCTTAGTGTAATAATTTGGCCAGCACTGTATGTTCATGTGTTCTAAAGTACACAAAATTTAGGTTAATTTGCTTTGAGCAATTTCTGTATCTTTCTTGTTAAGGCATTCAGTTTTGGTACATTTAAATACCTCGGAAAGAAATTTTGTGTTAAAAAATAGTGCATGGTTTATATTCTCCTTTAAGTTCCAATTTCTCATTCGCAAGAATTTTCAGTTCGTGCCAGTGACTGATAAATCATGAGAAATAAAAACTTTTTTTAAGTGAAAATTTAAATATTTAGCTCTGCTGACAACTAGCAAAGTAAACAGCACGCTTTATTAATAAATCTTATTTATTTTTTTAAATTTTACTAACAATAATAGTTTAAGATTTTTTTTTTCAAATGTCCCTATAATTTTCCCTATAACACAGAACAGTTTGATACACATCTAAAAGAGTTGTAATCAAGAATAAATTTTTAAAATTGAAATGGAATCTATCCTTTTGTTTTATATCAAATGAACCATGGGGAAAAAATTAAATGAAAATTTAAATATTTAGCTCTGCTGACAACAAGTAAAGTACACAGGACACTTTATTAAAAAATATTATTTCTTTTCAAATTTTATTAACAATAATGCTTTAAAATTTTACTAAGTCCCCTATTTTGAGAATCACCCATAAAATGCCGTTTAAAAATCAAAAGCGTATTTGAAAAAGGAAGTAATTACCCCTATAACACTGAACAACTTGATACACATTTAACAATCGTGAATACATTTTCAAAACTGAAATGAAATTTATCCTTTTGCTTTATGTCATAAAGAATTAAAAAAAGAGCTATATATCTTTCGTTTAAAATGCTCATGTGTAAAAATGTCCATCAAATCTATTTATTGCTATAACTCCACTTTCAATTTTTCTCCTTACTCGAGCGGAAAAAGATCCTCTTGTTCCTCGAACCGTACTCCTTAGGGAGTCGTTTTAAGATCAGGCGCAATTCCGCTGAGAATTTGCTGCACTGTTGCGATTGAGTCAGTAGAGGAAAGATAAAAGCCAGTATTTTGAGTAAGTACGTTTACAACCTTTCTGTAAGATTATTGCTGGAGTTACGTGAGAAACGGCTTTGTGGACGTAACATTTCTCAGTAGGGCTCTTCTCGTTTGATAAAAATAGTAATAAATAAATGCCAAATGTAAAGAATGGGGGCTGTAATAAAACCCGTCTACTTGTTAAAGGCTTTAGATGCATCGTATATATCTTATTTTTTAGATACTGTTCAAAAACCAACGTTGTATAGCAGCTTTTTATAAACACAGGCCCTGGATGAAAACTGAATGAAGAGAAAAAAATTCACTTATTTTGTTTATTCCATTTTAATAACATTTAAAATGTAAAAAATGTTTTTAGATTTTTTAGTCTTGAAGGGCGTACTACTACTAGGTAACTACAATATAGAATTCATACTGCTTCGAAGTAATATCAACAATTAATACACACAATATTTCAACAGCCCGGTTATCACATTCAGACAATGTAGTCTCATCCTTGTTATAGACTCATCAGTCAGCAATAGTGAATAACTAAGCTGGAGGCAGATGTGTTCTTATTGAAGCAAAGAGTGCTAACAAGTATGCAATTAGTTTATTGCATGTAGTTCTGCTTTAGCCCTGGCTTAAGGGAGGTAACTTACCGCTTAATCGACAATTCATGTTTTTTACTATTGAAGCATGCAAAAACTTGAATTAAATGTTATTAAACATTTAATTTCTAAATTTTATTTTATTAGAAATATTTACGTTTTTTAAACGAAAATTTTCAACAAAAGTGCTCAACTCAAGTTCAACAAAGAAACACTTCTTTTTTTTTTTCAAATTTGTAGTTACCTAGTTACAATACTAAGTTCACGAAATAATTTCACTCATTGATCGGTTTATCACTGATGAGTCACAGACGACAGGCTTAATTGAAGCTTATGAGAGTCAGATTGATTGTGTCACTCACTGCTTGTTCATGGTTTAAAATTTTATCAGCTTCTTGAGATTATTCAGTCTTTATGTTAAAAATGTTCTTTATTTGCGTAAGAAGAATCCACTCCATTCCATATTTACATTTTCCTGCTGAAATACAACTAAATACATTCTCTACAAGAAGTTATACTGTAATGCTGCCATTGCATCCCAAGTAGGGTTTCCACCACCCAAAGGCTGATTAAAGTTACCGCCGACTCCTACTTGCCAGTCCTGGTTGGGGCTTTCCCAAACTTTTGCTTGTCCACCGAGGTTTACTATTCCTCCAAAATCTGATAAGCTGTTTCCGCCTCCTTGTCCCTTGAGCTGCAGATTGGGCTAAAAAGTAAACAGAGAGTAGAACAAAAAAAAATTTAAAGGTTCAAAACCAACAAAACTCTGAAAGATTGCTCAGTTGAAAGAACATTTATCTCGATTCTGACTACATAATGGGGTTGTTTCCTTCAGTCAAAAGTATTACTTTTAATCCCTGAAAATGATAGAATAAGCAGAAAAAAAAAAATAATAATAATAACATGGAGCGAGAAAAAACTTTCATTTTCCCAACGCTTAATTTTTATTTTATTTTTTTTTAATGTCCGGTTTTGAAAATAAGGCGTGGTCTTTATGACGTCACAAATGATGTACTTTGGCAACCTGTCTACCGCGTGTCCACGTTATGATAATCAATAAGTGATTTAAATATTACGCTCTACGTTTGCTATCAACCATATCGTAGCCAGTACACGTGAGTAAAGTTGAAAGCTAAATATTGCGCTCTTAGAATGGCATCAGTGAATGGCATTTCATCATTTGTAATGTCATGTGCAGAAGCGAAACAATGAAATTGCACCGTTTAAAATAATTGTCAAAAAATGTTAAACTTTGTCAAGTTATTTAAGAAATGGTTAAATCTTACGTTTTTAAGCATGCTCATTCAGAAAAAATACTTTTAAAATTTTGGAAATGGCCTCATTTAGTAAATTTTGAAAATATGTAAAAAAAAGAGTTTAGTAAACATTATTTTATATTTGTTACTCAACTAATATATGTTATGGTAAAAACATAAAATCTGGTAAATGTCGACACTAACCGGTGAATGTCAACATTCACTTGCCAATATCATCGGTGAAAGGTCAAGTGTCTCGCCGATGAAAGCCGACATTATGTACTTTTCCGTCTTTCACGATATCATATACATATGTATTACCGAAATTTCACGTTTTATTTGGAAACAAAATAAGCGCGTAGTTGTTCGGTATTTATGTGCCGTTCTCTTTTTATCGTGTTGTATAACTAATATGTGTTCGTACGTTTTCAGGTCTTCGGCGCATGTGCTCTGCACAATATGAGTAAAAAACCATGACGTAACAAATCTTAAACGCAGATGCAGATATTTTCTGATATTTTCTTTCATAATCAGTAGAGGTTTTGACTATTATTGCATTTTATTTAAATTGAATTGACTTTCTTCAAGATGTGAGATTTGTCATGGTTCGTTGAACTATGCATTATGTAAACTGTATAATTCCTTAGTTAGCGTTGATCATTATGTTTCCGAAATATCTCTTGAATAAACCTTTTCAAAAATTTTAATTCACTAATAAGTATTGGCTTAAAATCTTTATCATTATCTAAGTTCATTATCTAAGTTCATTAGCTAGTACTAACATTCTCTAAGACTTCATAATACAAATATTATTCTTTGTAGATTTGCTTAAACCTCATTATTATAGAAATGGAGTTCATTCATTAAATCATGCAACTGTTTACAGTACGAAAACGCCTACACTTCAGACAACACAAAAGACACACATTTACAGTGGCAAGTTTAAGATTGAAGTTGACAGGCACAAAACACTTAATTAGGTCACATAAAAACGGTATGATTTAAGAAGTCGTGCACCTAGTTTTATTTCCGATGCAAGATAACTTTAAATTGTAAAAAATTGTTTGAAATATTTTTAAAACTTATGTAAACGAAATTTTAAAACTAAAATAGATTCAGTAAAAGCTTTCATTAAAAAAATCGGAGTTACACGCTGAAAACAATAAGCTTTAATAAAGAATGTGTATTACTTAGCTTTATTTTTTTTTAAATATATTAACACATTTTACTGTGTTAAGATAAAAATTGTATATCGTAAATAAATTGATAAGTCACTGCATTTAAATTATAAATCAAATAAATATAAAATGCATATTCTTACTTTCAAAAGATCTTTAGGCATCTGAAAAGCTGGTTTAAATCTGCTAAAAGGTGGCAAAGCAGTAGAAACTATAATAAAAAACATTTATGTATAATGAGTATACATTTGAGAGAAGAAAACATCGTGTGCAAATATAACCCATCTATATTATATATTGTAATGTATCAATTTAAAAACATTTCATAAAAATTTCTAACTGAAGAATAACTCCTCCTTATGTTTTGAAAAAAAATTAATAAACAAGAAGCTCATACTGCTCTAAACGAGCCTATTTTCCTGCTTACCAACTTCAATTATCAAGCATCAGCAAAATCTTCCCCTCTTCAGCTATCTTAGGCGTTATTTCACCGTCACGGTTGGGACAAATTGGACAATATCATTCCGTGTATTTTTATAAAAGGAGGAGGACAGGAGGAATAGGACATCTGCATTTATGTCAAAGCAAAATATTAAGATTTAGTTCTAGTTTTGCTACTAGGTGGAGCCCTCATAGACTCGTGCTTGATTCTAGTTGTTACACAAAGTATGGTATTGTTTGTAATTACTAGAGGGTTTCGCCTCCTGGTAGCTGCCGCTCACTCCCTCCCCCTAAGATTGCTTGGCAATCTTATTTGATGCGAAAAGATTTAAATCGTCGATTGGAAATAATCAGATTTAAAAAAGCGGTACGAGTTCCGTTTCGAACGAAATGAGAAGTCCCTTCTTCCTCCCGTAGAAAATAGAATTTAAGTTAAGAGCTCATAATTAGATCAGAATCTCATTCCCACCCGAAGACAAAAATAACTTGATAGAAATATGAACCAAAATATTTAAAAAAATTTTTTTTTTTTTTTTGAAGAGCAACCTTTTCTCGGGTCTAAACTAACTTATACCAATTTGCACAGCTATCGATGCTAAAGGGTTCCTGAGCAATGCAAAACGGCCGTTTTGTACGTTTGAAAAGTTGCATTCAAATTCGTGGTCTTTAGTAACGTATTTTGCTCTTTCGCTCTGGGTTTGAATTGAGTTGAGCTTAGGATTTTTCACTAAAATAGAAACCCTTATATCTGCTGTGCTAATGAATTGAGAAAATTGGAATAAGCTTTATTTGATGCAGAGAAAAAAAAATCTCTTTCGAACCGACATCGAATGTAATGTAACGGGTGTGGAATATCTTTCATCCCTTTAAAAGTTAATTTATGTGAAATTTTAGCTTGAAAAAATTATTACAAAAAATTAATTCGAACTTATTTTAAAAATACCCCAGGTAGAAAGCCCTGGGGCTCGAAGTAGTTTTGAACAAAAATTTCAAGGCACTAGGTGCTATAAGGTCTCATAGACGCAGCCTGCCTCAGACATCCTTTCAAAATTTCTTTGACGTTACTTTTTTTTAATATAAGAGAAAACAGAAAACCTCATTTTACTAACTTGGAAGTGAGTACAAATTCTTACTTTTTGAATGTTTGTTTTTTGGGAAATGAAAATCATAAATATATAACAAGCTCAAAGAACTAGCAGAGAAAATTAATGGTCAGGCTAAGCATAAATGTAGCACGCTTTACATGACATGTATTTCAAAAAAAAAAAAAAAAAAGACCTGTTGTGGGAGGAATGGAAAACGTCCGGTTCCTCCTGAATCAATGTTACACCTTTTTGTTCTCTAAACTTTATGCCTTTTGAAATTGCTAAATATGTTAACTATTTACGTTTTAACTTTTTCTCAATGTTGCTTATTTTAATTAATTATTGTGTATTGCAATAAATAACAACTTGATTATCTAAAAATAAAAAAAATGTATCCGTTAACATATTGCCTATTAATATGTTACCAAACTTATACTTTAAAGTAATAAAGGGTGTCCGAAAAGCCCTTGACATATTTTAAAACCTCATTGAAAAGCAACAAACTGTAGTATGAACATGCGGTTTGCTCCATAATGCTTCACAGTTTCAAAAATTTTTTGTGACATCATAAAAAAAGGAAAGAAAAAAAAATGTAATTAGACATAATCGCTGTATCGTCACAGTAAGAAAAACAAACGTCTGTGACGTGTTTAATCATTTTGTTAAACAGAAAGCAATACCTTTTATTTCCAGAGTTCAATGTGTGCACCCTGTATTGCTAGGACCACATCTAAACGGTGTTCACGTTCCTCCCACGTTCCCAAACGGTGCACAGATTGAACTCTGGATCATGAAAGGTATTGCTTTCTGTTAAACAAAATTACTAAACACGTCACATGACGTTTGTTTTTCTTACTGTGACGATACAGTGATTACTTAAAATTACACTTTTTCCTTTTTTCCCCCTTTTTTAATGATGTCATAAAAATTCTTGAACCTGTGAAGCATTATGGCGCAAACTGCATATTCATACGACAATTTGTTGCTCTTTCATGAATTTTTAAAACGTGTCAAAATCTTTTTGGACACCCTGTATAACGTATAGAAACAAAAAAACACAAAAGTAGGTTTTTTATTAACCAAAACAGATGTTACAAAACAAAATTTCATTATTTTGCAAAAACATAACTAAAGATATTCACAACTTAATGTCAATTAATGAATGTTGCAAACATAAATAACAATTGTCCAAATGATATTAGTTCCAGCTGTGTTTAAAAAAATAACTATTATTAACTTTTGTTGCTCTAAATTAAAATGGAAGATTATCAGTTTTTTTTTCTTTAGAAAAGGCCGGGGGTATGAAAGAAAAAAAAAAATTCCCGAAAGAGGAAATGTATCGAGTAGTAAAATATTTCAAACAGTGGAAATGGTTGCAAGAGAAAATATGCGATATGTGGCAACATCAAGGAAGATTTCAAACTCAGCTTTCACTAAGAAGATTATTGTTAATTCCTTTCCAGACTTTCCAGAGTTATAGATATAGACAGATATGTTGGTTATTCAATATGTGAGAAACGAACAGAAAGAAAAAATTACTTTTTAAAGGAAATGGCTTTAGTGCAACAGAGAAAAATGAAATTATATTCAAACTACATCAAACTGGAAAAACTTAGTGCTAGCAGGTGATCGGGCGGTGACTCTATTTTTCTCTCAGTTTTGGTTAACCAAAGAAAAATATTCTTTAAATTTAATTTTCTCAAACTGTGTCTCTGTTCTAACTCACGTGTATCCCGCATCTCCCTCATGCGAGGGAGGAGGAGACAAGTAAACTACAATTTTTAAATATTTGTTTTTGTATTTTGTTATTGTTTTATGCTTTTTACATAGCATATATCAGATTTTTATGTGCAGCACTTTTGGTAAGTCTCAATTAGCAAAAAAAAATTAAAAAATGCGATACCTGACCCACTTCTGCCGATTCTCGCCTGTATACAAAATAACTTGGGTTAAGAATTAAAAACTTGCTGACCTAATGAACTTGTACAATTAATTAGCTAAAATATTTTCCAGTATCTTTTAAAACTGTTTTTTTTTCAATTAAATTGATCTGTTACGTGAACAAAAACCTTTTGAACACCTGTTTTGGCCTTCTCATTTCTGGCAAACATTTTCCGACTCTATTATTGCAAACTTTTAAATGTATAATTTGCTTTCGTGTTAGGTACTTTCTTTTTAGCGTTAATTTAAAAAAAACTACAACAACAAAAATACAAACGACTAAAAAAAATACATTCCACATTTTTATAAATGTTTTACACCTTTTCAAAGGACACAACAAGTTCAGAAAAACTATATGTTACAGTTTGTTCAGAGATCAAAAATTAATTCTAATTTAAGAAATTAGGATCCTTGATTTATGTCCTAATGAATTTTAGTACGTATGTTTAAACACTAGCGTTACAAATTTCATTGACTGCTTTAAAAACATTGATTTTCATCAGAAACAGACATTTAGTTTTTACTTCAAACAATTTATTTATTTATACACATAAAATTTGAGAATAAACATACCTGAAATGGCAGCTGCAAAAACAACAAGCATCAAAGCAATGGGTAAATGCATGATTAGCAATTGAACATTTAAAAATGTTCCAGTAAGAATAACATTAATGTCGAAGATACTAAGGAATGGAAATTTATACGCAGATGGACTGAACGAACTTCAGCGCGTTATCAATTCAGATAAACTTTGGGAATTTACATATCTATTTTAATTCTGATTAATGTGATAGTCGATGCAATCTGAAGTGATTTTTGGGAAAAGTCCTCTCATGTTCGCTGCTGATAAATGTACAGTCACTGGGAAATTCCATATTTACTTAACACTTATCGCTATTACACTAATATTTTTTTTTTATTAATTTAACTTTTTGTTTTCTGGTTTAGCATCGGGAATGTAAGGAAGATCAACTTACTGATTTAATGAAACAGTAATTTCCCATTTTTTTTTATTATATTCGACAGAATTCAAATACTGGCTGTAAAATTGTTATGACGTTATTATTTATGTGATATAAATGTACCATTAATCCAAAAGCAAATTTACAATGAATGACTGAAGCCTTTAGGGACCATAAAAAAAATATGTTCATGAAGTTCAATATCCATTTTATAAACTATATGTGGTGGATTCATAAAATCATGAACTTTAAGCACTGTAAAAGAACTTTAACTTCAACTAAAATTAAGAACTTTAACTTTCCCTCAATTGTGATGATCAAAAACAGGCGCCATTGCTCTGGTGCACGCTTGTCGGCTCGTCAGTTTTGCATCATGCTTGCAGATGGATAGCGAGGTCTAGCATTAAAATGTTAAAACGTAACATATCGAGCACAAATAATTCATAAATTATTTTTTTCATACTGTTGATACGTTAAAATCGTATTAGCAAATTAAATTAATTATTCTTCAAATACTGCCTTAATTTTATTGTGAAACCATCGAAAATGAAATACTGCCGTGGGAAAGTAAAGCACAGTATCTGCCGAAATGAGATTTTGAGATATTCGATAATTTTATACTATCAAGAAAGAAATGTTGAAATTCGAAGGTTTTTTTTTTTTTTCGTGCTTAAATTTTTAGCGGAAACAAAAGAAGCTTTCACAATAAATCTAATGTACAATAAGTGACAAAAATTTAAATAAATAAAAAAAAATTGTAGATACTGCGCTTTTATCTTCCCACTGTAGAATACATCTACATTCATACTCTGAAGTTTCTAATTTTGTTCGAGATTACTTGTTTTAAAGATTAAATGCAGGTAAAGTTATTAACTATTTAAATATTTCTGATTTGAATGATAAAGTAATCAAATTTTGAAAAATAATTGTAACGTTGTATATTTTATGAAGAATAAGGGCATATATGTCCCAACCATTTGCACAAAATCTACAGAACCAATTTTCACTAAACGTAACATACACGTTATTTACGTCACCGTTAAATAGTTTTATGTACATTCGTACAATCCTTACTCTATCGCAAAACTAATGCGTAAGAGGTTAAGAATTAATTTAATCCAGACTATCGCCCAGCTTGTGCTGTTCGGGGCAGATATCAGAACATTTTCATTTTTTGAAAAAGTAGTAAATTTTAAATGATTTGTAGTTTTTGATTTTTTTTGCTTACAAAACTTGAAAATCCCCCCCCCCCCCATTTTAATTGTATCTTTCAAGTCAACTTCTCGTTTTGCCATTTTTACATCGTGTTACTACAAGAAAAAAAATGACGCTAGGTGGAATGAAGAAATTTAGTTGCTTGAAATGAATTGCACAAACAGGTGTGAGAAAATACCAACGTGCCTTCTCTGCAGCACATATGTAAAAATGTTCTCAGACTATGGTAACACAAAAGAATGCGAAAAGGTATTTATTATGCAACGAATCTCAGGTTTTTTAAGTATAATTCTAAGACAAATGCAAGAAAAATGTTTTTGCTCATGAGAAAATTATTTGATATTACATGAAAATTTACTTCGTTTTCGTGGAAAAAAAAGTAAAAATGCAAGAAAGATCGAAGCCATGCAAAATGAAACTTATAAATAGTTCTGAATACTGAACTCAAAACATGAACTAGAATGCCATTTTTCTTTCTTCTATAATTGGACGCTTGGAAGTGTGTGTTTTGCGTTGGAATGAAAATCGTATTGTTCGGATTATAAAAGAATGAACGTTGTATCTCATTTACAAGAGAGCTAATCCAAGATTTTTAAAGAAATTGACACAATAAAAGCCTAAGAAATGGTATACAATAATAAAGAATTTTCATCTCATTTTTACAATGCTACTTCACATATTCAAAATTAAATACCATTTTGCCGAATTCATATCGTGATGCATGTTATCGTGTCTCAAAATTCTGCTAAAGATCAAAATATGAAAAGAACGAAATTTATTTTCTTAAAAACTGCTTCGATGTGCACTTTAACATGTTCCAAAGTTTTTCTGTACCAAAGCTCATGCAAATCAATCGATTAACTTTACTCAAGCAAGTGATAAGCAAGCTTGTAAAAATAATGTCGAATGCTTTTGGGGGGGAGGAGGGGGGGGGGGAGATTAACAAAGTAAAAAATTCTTCGTTTTGTGGTTCACTTTTGGTTTGTGATTCTGCAGAGCAGTTATGAAAATGGAAGTAATATTTCGTGATCTAACGCAATATTTTTAGCAAACGCTAATAATTTCATTGTTCTTATTAAATAATGATGCTAATCATTCTGCGAATTATTAAATGTAATCTAATAATTCGTCTATGTGAAGTAGCTAACTTCGTTCAGAAAAAAATAAGCTTAAGTATTTATCATTCGATTATTTGATATAGTTCAAATGTCATGTAACGAAAATTTACTTCATCCTTCACTTTAATTGATGTGTTTTACACTGACTCTATATTTAGGTATGATAGGAATCTACATACTTTTGAACATTTCAACACTTTTAATTAAAATTAAAGATAAAAAATATTGCAGTAGATAAAACATTGAAATGCCTTGTTAAAATACAGAGCAAACAGACTTATGAGACATTTTCCTCGTGATCAGAGATTGAATTCATCTATTACGATCAATAAATTTAAATCTATAGTTTTCAGCGTAGTAATTAATTTCAGCTCACCACGATCATTATTTAAACGTTGAAGGAACAGTTTCTCAAACTATATTCCGATACTTCTAATTAAATAGACATTTCATTTTAATTTATTGCTTACATTAAAGCAGAGTTTGTTTCCAGAAAAATGTGAACTAACCTAAAATTTCGCGCAATCAATATTAAACGATGAAATGTAATTTTTACGATGTGCGAGAGAGTTTAGTTGTATTACGATTTTAAAAAGAAAATTGAAAGTTTATTTGAATATATTGCAAATAAGTTCTTTTACGGTGTATACTGGTTAAATGCATCTTGGTTTCACTTATCAATCATTAACTTAACTCATAGATTAATTTAAGACAATGAATATTATAGTACAGTCGGATCCCGACTTACACGAGGGTGGGTTCCAAGACTCCTTGCGTAAGTTGAAATTTCGCGTTGTGGAAAAATGTTGTGTATATGATTTTTTTATTAACATACTCAATGATTTTCAACATTTTTAAACGCCTTCTAAACTGTTTTAGACTATTTTTCAACGATATATTACCATTTCTTACATAAAGAGCTGAATTTTTATCGTATTTTTAAAAAAGCTGCATTATTCAACATAAAATACTGTTGCGATACACAAAATCAATTATCAATGGGAGAGAAAGACATAAAAATAAATCAGTACGGTACGTACAGTAAAGCACTGCACTGTAAGAGTACTACACAGTAGAGACCATAAGTTAAACTTGTAACTTAAAAATTGAAGATGATTTATGCCGCGCAATCTGATCGTCATTCCAATGTCTTTTTAAACACAGCAGATTCGCATTTACTTTTATAAGATTTACATCTGTGGTAACACCCCTCTTTGAGGATCTCTATAATCTACACTAAAAGAACTGATTCATATTGTTTGCATTTCGCTTAAACACTACTACTCTGCGAGCTTCATATTAAAACTAAGTTCTGGACTTATATGAATTGCTTGCTCTTGACTTTACTAATACTTTATTTACACTCATACCTAATTGTCGTGCTACCTTCGACACACTTTCTAGTTATTCAAGCGTATCAAGAATCTTTACCTTTTCTTAAATTGTCGCTAACTTTCGCTTTTTGTTTTCATCTTCAAACTTTAAATGATGAAACAGGGTGGCTAGGTGCTACAATATTTCATCACAGTTCATCTGTATAAAGAAAACAGAGAACATATATGTGTGTGTGTATGCTTTCTAAAGTTTACGTCGGATCTCGACCAAATTTGGCAGGGAGGTGCTTGGCACCCGAGAAGGAACGTAGGGTGGAGGGGGGGGGGTTCGAAAGCCAAAAAAGAAACGAACCGTTAGAGTTTTAAATTTAGGACACGGAAAAGGTATTATATGGCTCTTTCTACCCGAAATAATTATCCGATCAGTTCAATTTTAACGCCATTCGAAAGCCCACAAAAAATACCCATTGAGTTCATTCACTTCCTTCGAATTAAAAAAAAAAAGCTGTAAAATCACCGGGAAAAATTAAAAAGCACTTCTAAGCCTTTATAGAATTGTATTTTCACATTGGAAAGCTATCGTTTGCGCGATCTCATTTTAAATTAGTGTTCAGAAGGTTGCAACATATTTTTTTTTCTCGGCTGTGACTAAGTAAAATTTTGTTTTTGTTCTGAGGCAAAAATTTCCCCTTTTGGTTATTATTTGGCAATTTATCTTCTTTGTTTTTTAATAGGATTTTAGTTGTATTTATGGAGGGTTACGTTTAATTTATTCGGGAATTTTTGATTTGCCGTTTTCTTTCTTTAAGAATAATACTTTTGACGGGAAATTTTACAGTATTTTTTCTCTCTAATTGAAGCCCGGTTGTTGAACATGCATCACTTGACGTAACTTTTATTTTTGAGGTGGACCGAGCGAAGCCGTGCAATGCAGATAGTTTAGAATAAATAAATAAAAAATAAGGAGTGTGATATATACACACTAATAAAGCAATGTTTATAGTGCGATGTGTTCGAACTTGCGCAGTCAGTGATGCTGAAAAGATGAAAGTACGTTCACGAAGTGAATGTTTAGTAGTCAATAACAAAGAAGAAACTTAGCATCACGATTCCTTTCCAAACATTTTCCGAAAAATTCGCTTTAGCTCTAAAATTTGCTGCTCCCGAAAAACTCGCGTTATAGCCATTTCGCGTAAGTTAGATCGTGTTGTAGCGGGAGTCGAATGTACACCCAAACCTGTTTTTTATGCGGTGGATAGGGACCGCATAAAAAAATCGCATTAAAAAAATCTTTCGAAACTTAACGTGTAGTTATAAAAAGGTCTTTTTCGATACACAGTTTTTTTTTTTTTTTTTTTTTTTTTTTTTTTAATGCGGTGGATAGGGACCGCATAGAAAAGTCCTACGTAGTAAATAACCCAAAAACTCACGAAATAACTAAGAAATGCTTCTTTAAACGAAATCAAAATAAACCAATTAATGATAATTTTGCCGAATAGTCAGAAAAAATTTCCCGAATAAGGAAATTTTTGGAGGTCCCAGTGAGCTCATATCGGGTTGTCCCTCTGGTCACTTGAAGATACCACCTTGCACTCGTTTTATAAATACTTTTGTTTATCGAGTCCCAATCTGACTGAAATTTTCATATACCGTGCAAATAATAATAATAATAATAATAATAATAATAATAATAATAATAATAATAATAATAATAATAATAATAATAATAATCGCACAAAAGAAGACTGCTCAAAAGCAGGTTTGAGTGTATTCTACTGCAGAAGAGGAATTGAAAATTACAGAACACAGATTATTTCCGTCTTAAAAAAAATTATTTGATTAACAATAGAATCAAATGAAATGTAGCTATGTAGATTCCAAAACTGCATTTATGAATCTAAAAGAAAATTGTTTCACTTGACTATAAGTTATACCTTCATACAAAGATTGTAAATTTTCGTAATTTATAACAATCTTTCTCTTTTAAGAAAATGTATTTCAAACTTTTTTTTCAATCAACTTTCCAAAATACATCTAAATTTTCTACAGAAAATAACAAAACCGTATTTGGTTTTTGCACAAATTCCAAACTTAAAACTCTACTTCAAAAACTACGCCCCCAAGAAAATCTCTTTAATTGAATTATATTAAAAATGCCTTTGTGTACTCTAAATTCTAAGCAAGTGTAACTCATTTAAACTGCGTGTTACCTTCCATTTAAAGTTATAATTTAAATCTTACCTCAGAATTAAGTTTTTAATGTTGATCCAAAACATTTCAAACTAAACTCTATTTTGAATTTTCTAATTTTTTTCAAAATCAACTCCAATTGAAACACTTACTGCTTTCTATTATAAGTTAGGAACAGAAACATGGTGACGAAAAGAGCTTTATATATATACTTCCATCGAAAATAAGACTTTGTAAACTTTGAAATAAATTGCTAATACGACATTGCGCTCTTTGAATACATTCACCTAAGAACAAAACTTTAAGAATTGCAAATGTGTTAGGAAACAAAGCCTGGTATTTCTCGGTATGTCAAGTTTCTCACATAAATTTTGCATGAGGATAAATCAGGTTTGGCCAATCCATGAAAAATGCATAAGATAGCGTTCCTCTATTTTCCGATTTTCGGAACTACAATGCATCAATTCGCACTCACGGACTTTTTTTTTTCCTCCGAATGCGCTGATTTAATTTAAAATCCAGCATCTCAGCGTTTCTCTTTAATATATTCCTAAGATTTCTTGCGATTTTCCAGATATCTTTCTTTTAAAAAAGTGAACTGAAGCACATATATTTTATACTTTACAGGAATATTTAAAATTTTGAGTTCTTCCATCTGGGAGCCGACACATGTCCTTTTTGAAAGTTGGAAGGCATTGCCCCAATGGGAAAACGTAAAAAAGGCACCCCTCTTAACACCGCAATTTGTTTCTTTTTTACTCTTAGCTCTTTAAAATGCATACTAATTGTAATGTAGATCATGCACTTGAGGATCGTCACTTACACACACACACACATATATATATATATATATAATATATATATATATATATAATATATATATATATATATATATATATATATATATATATATATATATATATATATATATATATATATATATATATATATATATATATATATATATATATATATATATATATATATATATATATATAAAGGGTGTCCCAAAATTAACGCAAGATTTGAATTTGCCGCCACTTTTGCAATAAATTGTGGGCAATCTTGAAAAAAGAACAATTTGGCAGCTGAGGGTCTAGGGTTATTACAAATGGAGCGTTTTCGATTCTATAATGCGTTTTCATTATCGAACAATTATTTGAAAAATAATGAAAGTTTGGGCGGGTCAAGCAGTTTACTGTTATTGGCGCTCGATATCGCAATTAGGTAATGCGCAAGTGGTTGTGGGATTGCTGACATAGACGTTTGATTTCAAATAACCCCATAGGGAGAAGTCTAATGAAGTAAAATCACACTATCTAGGGTACAATTCATATCACCGAAACGAGAGAGGACACGAACAGGAAATTCCTCATGCAGTGATTGAATTGTTTCGCTGACTGTAAAATAGCATAACACTCCATTTTTACTAACCCTAAACTCCAAGCTGTCAAATTGTTCTTTTTCCGAGGCCGCCAACAATTCACAGCAAAAATTGTGGCTAATTCAAATCTTGCGTTAATATTGGGACACCCTTTATATATATATATATATATATATATATATATATATATATATATATATATATATATATATATATATATATATATATATATATATATATATATATATATATATATATATATATATATATATATATATATATATAGATAGATAGATAGATATTTGGTGTTTGTTTTAGCAATTTGCATAAAAAGATTTTTAATAACATCATCGTTGGTCAACTTAGTAGATTTTTTAAAGTATGCAATGATTGCACGCTTTTTAATAAACAGGTTTATAAATTCATCGCTAATTTATACTATCAGAACAACTATCCGGTCGAATTTATATTTTACTACTTGAACCTGTTCTGTAACTCTTTTCGGAAGAATCGAAAATTTTTTCGCCCATACAACTACTTAATGGTAACGGTTATCCATTCAACTCTGATGATACCTAGTACTGAAACCCGACTCCGTAAGGTATTAAGTGGATGTGAGCCATGGCGACCGTTTCGACTGGAACGAATTTGACTTGAGTTTGGACTTGGATTAAGAACTTGTATTTTTGAAACTGGGTGAGTAATCTGTTTTCTTTTCTTTGCAAGTCAGAGCGGGGGCGGGGGGGGGGGGTTGTTTGCACAAGTTGGCAGTAATTTTGTCTTTTTAGACTTTCAAATAAATTAACTTTCAGTGTTAACTCGTGCGCTGCTGACCTCTTCAGAAACCTGCAAATTTTTATATACAACCACTGCTCCCGCTCTTCGTCGACGAAGCAGTGCCCACCCAGTTAATTTTTAATGTAGTTGTGTTCAAACTGTCGGTTTTGCATATCTTGTTCAAATTTTTCAATTCGTATATATATATATAGATATAGATGGATAGATAGATAGATATAGATATACATTCAATATAAATGAAACAACATTTTTCTTTAAATATTATTAGTGATCTAATTATTTCCTTTAATTAATATAGCCTAAAATCTATTGATTTAAAATGATTAAATTCTTTTTTAAAAAAAGATTTTCGGCTATATTCGCTCATAAATAGATTAATAATTAAATGCTGCATTAAAAATTTAAAATCTTGGAAACTAGCAAATATTTGAAATATACACGCACGTTTTTCCCTTTCTTCTTGAAGTTTTTCTTTTAGTGTGCAATTAAGAAGCTTATCGTGCTTTGTCATCATTCTTTCACCAAATTTTCTCACCTGAAGAAAGAGTATATTATTTCTCATTCTTTTCTCACTGTGCCTTTTAAAGAAAGCCTGGAATTAAAATAAACTTATTGCATTTTGCTATAAATTTGATCTTTACAATTTTCGGTTTTAATGTTTATATTTCTCATACAGCAGCTTTCATAATTCTTTAAAACTACTTTTAAAGTATATATAGTTAAGAAAGAAAAGCTTCTTTTGACTTTAATTACTATTCATGATAAAAGTAATTTAAAAAGTTCTTTTTATGGTTTTGTTAGGAAACAAAAGCTTATTATGACTTGACTTACTGTTTATTTATAATAAAAGTAATTTAAAGAATTCTTTTAATGAATTTGTTGGTTTTTAGTTTCTTAAAACCTAAATCTTCTTGTGGAAATGAAATTTTAATTTCACCCTTCTGGGAAAAGAAAAATAACAAGAAAAGGGGGAAGGGGGAGAGAACATATAAATTGGGTAATCTGAAAAATATTAAAAGCACGTAAGTCCAGCTGGAGTAAATAAAAACAAACTGTATTTTTGTGGTACTTTCTGTAAATAAACTATTTAGTGACGACTAGTCTACATAAAGAAAACATTCTCAGAGTTCCACGTGTTTCCGAAGAATTGTGTAGGTGTCATCATTGTTTGAAGATAACACTGAAAAATTTATTTATTTTTTTGAAATCTTATGTTCTCATATTTTCTCTCCAGAAACTTTAAACTATGTGAAACCAGTACTAGGTAGTTACTGGTTTCAACTAGTTTTATTTTTCATGCTGAAGGCTGCAAAAAAACATTCAGTTATGAACACAGCCTGATTAACGCAGGGGCATGTGGGGCACAGGCCCCTCCTCTTAGATTCAGGGGGGCCCAAAATCCCATCAATTTATCATACTAATTATAAATAAATAACGATTTCACTCAAAATTTAGAGTATAATGATATCATTGATAGTTTTGCAAATGCCAAGAGAAGGAAAAAATCCTAAAAAATAATTCCTTTTCAAAATTTGATCTCTTTATAAATCTCAAAACCACTCCAAGTTTAGTCTGCTTTTACTATTAAAAGTTATATCATAGATAACTTTGATATTTACGGAACTGGAACGGGCAAAGTTTAACCACATCTTATAGAATTATCGTATACTATATCTCTTCTACTTTTTAAATGTTGTGATATGAGGTACCACCAAATTTAGCATTGTTGTTTCAATACGCAAGTATCGAAATATTTTATAGCTTCAGAATAAGCGGGAATAGGGGGAGTGGGCACAAAATGAATTTCATGCCCAGTGTCTTCAAAAATCTTAGTTGGGTTCTAGGGGGGCCCTGAAATAGAAATGTGCCCCATGTCCAATATCAGAATGATATGACTCTGGTTATGAATTTCTCCTTCCCTGATATTTTTGATATGCATATTTTAATCCTAACTAAATTCTTAAACACGAGTAGCAGATCTCAAGAACTTAACTTTTAGCTATGAGCATCTATCTGAAAATTTGTTTCACATCCCTTAAATACTAATTGCTTCTTTTACTCCAGCTTTTGGTATTTTCGTTATTAAGCTTTCAAGGTTGCTTTTTGCTTTCTATATATACCATAGCTGGCTTTCGTTCCCTTTTTACCCCGTTGAGATTGATAAATAGCGAATCATGTGATCCATCGTCAATACTGAAAAGTTGTTCGCATATTGTTTTACTAGAGATTCTGAGAACGATTTTTACCACTTATGACGAATGAATGTCACGAAACCTAAGGTTTTGAGGAAAGAAAAAAGAGCGTCCTTGGGAATAATTATTACCGCCTTGTTTTTGCATGTGAAAATAATATTTGCTCATTTGTTTAAAAGCAATTTTTGTCTCGGATTGGATACACTTTGTATTTACTGTCATTCTTGCATACTTTTGTAACAACTTAAATCATTTACGTAGAATAATTATAATCAATTATTTTCTGAATCATGTATAACTTTCAAATTTTTAATCATTTTATGTTTAAAGTAAACCATTTAATTTTTCAATGTTTATTTTGTCTGATTTAAAATAGATTTTTCCTTAATATTACAGTTTTGAAACAATTTTAACAAATTCTTCCATTTAGTAATACAATGACGCTCATTTTCTACTGCGTACATTTCTTTTTTGATGATCGCTTCAGGTAGTAAGATATAACTATCAAAACATTGCGATTCAGTAATAATTTTCTTTTTACACGAGATTTAGATTAAACAAAAATTTTTTTAACTCTTAAAAAATAAAAAGGCAAGGTTTCAAAACCTGACTGCAATCCTCGATTTAAAAAAAACTTCAATTTGTCAAAAACAAATTCAGCTTTTTCAAAAAAAAATTCATTTAATGGAAAGAATTAAACAAACGTTTCATAAATAGCTTCTTTATGCATTTCCATCACCAATTTCGTAAAAGAAAAAGGACTAAAAATGTTCAGAAATAAAAATAGCTGATTCAACCTAAATAATATTTTTGTATACGTAATAAAAAGAGCTTCTTAAAAGTTTTTTTTCCCTTTTCGTCATTAAACACGCCTGAAGGTAAAAAAAAATTGTCTTGCCTTTTACGAGTATAACACTTTTTAAGTTATGGCGTAGAAAGCTCAATATAGAGTACGTTCTGTACAAAGGATTTTCTGAATAGAACAGAAAAATAAATCCCGGTTCAACAAAACTTTTACGTCCTAACTCGCTTAACGCTCATACAGTTTCTTTGTAGTAAAAATTTTATGGCAGTTCCTAGACAACACATGAGGTGTTAACCAAAGAATGGAACAAAATACGAAGTAATATGAAAACGTATCATTAAAGCTGATGCAAGACCGAAAAATATATATATTTTAGAAAAAATTCAAGATCCTTCATTTTCCTCCTTAGCTTAACGATGGAATTATGATTAATTTGACGATACAATTCAGCAGATATAGAATAAAATGAAATAGCTACATTAACTTACATTTTTCAAATCAAAAATATTTAAACTAAAAAATTCATCTAAGAAGGAGATAACAATGCGTATTACAGTAAAATTTGTATTGAACTGTTTTTTTTTTAACTTTTGGCAAAATATTTGCACCGTCAAATAAAAGCGAAAAATCACCCTTTTGTCACAGGGGGGCAAAGGGATAATTTAAAAAAATTTCGAATGATATATTTTCTATTTGTTTATTAAAAATGTTTTTCTTCAAATGAGTGAATAAATAAACGAATGAATGTATAAATGAATAAAAATGAATAAATCGAAACAATGAACGAATAAATAAATAAATGAGTCAAAGAGAAGCGAGTAAAATAGTGAATGAATGAACAATTAAGTGAATGAATGAATAAATAAGCGAATGACTAAATGAGTGATGGAATGAACAATTAAGTGAATGAATGAACAAATAAACGAATGAATAAATGAGTGACTGTAAATGAACTAATTAATGAATGAATGCGCAAATGAGAAAATAAATGGATGAATAAAATTAATGAAATAAACCCTTTCACTTTGCTCCTATTATTTTGTCTCGCATATTCTTGACAAAGTAAACTTAACATGTAAAATCAAATCATACCTAATATTAAATAAATAAATACTACTATCAACATCAGTGAATCTCATTTAATAATGTTTAACACGAATTTTATGATTTTATAGTTAGAGAAATTATTTTTCATACATCACAACGTATTACAATATGAGTATCGAATTTTGAAAACGACTTGCATTATCCTTGATCTTTACATGCTGATTTTTAGAGAAGGGGAGGATTAAGCCTAACATTTTAAGGGGGTTTGCTGAAAAATATAGGGTTTTGGGAAGGAAAAATTTCTGGAACTGTTTAAGTGTCAAAAAAGCCCCAAAATGGCAAGGAGTAAGGCGCCTAGTAGGATCTACTGTAACTAGTTTCCAAAGTAGTGAAAAGAAGTATTATTTCAACTAGTATTTACTTGAACAAATAATTACTAAGTTAAAAAGGTTAGAGCAAACACTTACATTTCATTCATTAAGTATTAGAACACAATATGTAATTATATATTTGCATGATATCATACATCAATCCATCTTGTGTGCAATTCAGGAGTGTTTGGGATCCGAAATTTCAAAAAATGATGGTTGCTGTTTCCGAAAAGGTTGAGCTGACAACACATTCTAAAATTATTTTTAAAAAATTCTAAAATAGCTATTTTCGATTATTTTAATGATTTTGTACGCATATTTGAAGAGTTTTACAGACGGGGGGGGGGGCTCCTGAAAATTTGACACTGTCTTTACAAAATTTTACTTGAGTCTACAGGGTCAGTTCAGTAAGTATCGAGACTGGTTAAAAAATCAAAATTTATTGCAGGTATCATAGCAATTACTTAATAATCTTCAAATTGTATTCCTCTTGCATCGATGCACTTAGTTCGGCGTGTCTGCCACTCGACAAAAAACCGCTGGAAGATGGTTTCCAGAATACTGTTGAGAGCCTTTGTCATCACCTTTTGAACCGACTCGATGTAATCAAACTGATGTCCTCTGAGCTCCATTTTCATTCACGGAAACAAGAAAAAGTCTGGTGGAGCCAAGTCTCGGCTGTAGGAGGGTGTGAGGCGAAATTTCCACCCGCGAGAGCTTTTGTTCCTCGCTCAAGACTTTCGGCACCAGCTTCGCGCACACTTTCCTCATCAAAAGATCCTTGGTTACAATGGTGTGGACGGTTCCGATTGAAATGCCGGTTTCCTCACTAGTAAAGGCGATGATTAAACACCTGTCGGAGTCCAAAACTGTTTTCACTTTGGCCACCTTGAGTTGTTCGAGCAGTCGTCGGACATCTGACTCTGTGATCGTCTTTGGCGAGCTCCCGACCTTCCTTAAATATTTTGTGACACATAAAAGTTCTTGTGCGGCTTAAGGTATCATCCCTATAAACCTTTTTAATCAGCTCAAGGGTCTCGGACGCGAAATGGGGTTGTTTCCTTTAGTCAAAAGTAGTACTTTCGGTCACTGAAATTGATAGAATAAACAAAAAAAAAACCATGGACCCAGAATTTTTTTTATTTTCCCAACAGTTATTTTTTAATTAATTTTTTAAAGGTGTCCGTCTTTCAAAAAAAGCGTGGTCTTGATGACGTCACAAATGATGCTCTTTGGCGCATCTTTGTACCGCGTTTCCACGTTATGATAATGAAGAAGCGAATTAAAATTGTGCTCTACGCTTGCTATCAACCATATCGTTGCCAATACAGAGTAAAGATGTAAATGATGTAAGATGCGAATTAAATATCATGATAAATTGTCATGAGTAAAGATGCGAATTAAATATTTTGCTCCGTGAAGGCAACGCAGAATGGCATTTCATCATTTGTGATGTCATCGACAAGAAATGTAAACAATAAAAGATCACCGATTTAAGTATTTTTTTAAAAATATTAAACTCAAACAAATTATTTTAAAAATGGTTAGATCCTGTGTTTTTAAGCATTGGCAACGGTTTAGTTATAAGGGGGTTCATGATACTCATGACTCTCCCTTTGTATCCGCCCCTGCTTAAGAGCTACTTATTTTTTGTGTGGAATCAACTAGATGTTTGATGAAGTAGCTTAAATATAGCCAGATGCAAACTGTATAAAATATTTTGCCATTTTACTTTGCCCCATATTCCCCTACGTTTAATTTAAAAATATCAACAATACCATAAAAGCAAAATGAATCAAAAGCATTCCGATTTTTCTCTTTCATGGCTTAGAATTCTGAACCAGTATGAAATTCAGAAGCTCCATTTTTGATTGCATTGATTTAATCACGCTTAACTAATTATGATATTACCAATTATCACCGTAATTGCATTATGTCTCTAAGTTGCTGAGCCGTACGATTTTCATGCCAATTTAATCGGTTTAGTAATTAGGTGAACGAAACCTTTTGATTTTGAATAACTCTCTGCAATTATAGTAATTTAATGGCCAATAAAACATATATGTGCTATTCTAACTGAGCCTTGTATCAAATAAGGACGGAGTAAATTAATTGGTTAATCATCGTATACATGTATTGTGTGCGAGAACTATTCAAATAGTTTCAGTTTAGAAAATTAATTTCAAGTAGAAAATTTATAAATTTGTTCATAAAAGTTGTTAAAAAGGAAAAAGTGGATAATAAAATTAACTAAACTAGCTATAACTGAAATCGAAAATGAATTATTTATTCTTGAATTAATTAATCTATTTTTTTCGACATAATTTCTTATATTGTAAATCAAGAATGCTTTTCGGTTTAATATATTAATTAATTATTGTTAGAATTAATACAGTATTACTATTACTTTACAATTAAGTTTACCAAGCAATTTAAGGTTCCAAATCAACCCTAAAATCAATCCAATTTTAATTCTGTGAAATATAAATAAAAGTGACTTGGAATTTTCTTATTTTGACACTTTCACTCTATTTTTAATTTCATAGTGTTTAATGTAATGATCAGTATTGGAATTAATTTTCTCACATTTTTTCACATTTGTTTGCATATTGTGGGTTTAAGGGCGCAGTTTTGTTAATAAACGCTTAGTGAGTTTGAATTTTTTTTATACAGTTGAACTTGCTTATAACGAGCCCTAGTTTAACGAGAACCCGGATTAAGCGAGGAAATCTGAAATACTTGATTGCTACAATGTTAAATATATGGATGCATAACTCGCTTTTAACGAGCAAAACTCGCTTAAAGCAAGCAATATTTTTGCGATTCATAATATGTCTATTGACTTGCAGCTCAGCTCAGCCTTTTGTGGTAAATTTTCTTTACCATTCCAAAGTTAAAAAAGGTTAGTGATAAATCATAAATCTTGATCAAGAAATAACAGCACTTTTTTTTTTTAATTTGTGGAGTAAAGAAACATTTTAAAATTACATATGTATTTATATGTATATTCCTCAAAAACAATGACGTAAAAAAGAGCCATTCCAACAGTTTGAAGCAAAGTAACCAAATTCTTCGGAGCACAATGATTAAAAAGAAGAAAGTAACTATGATGAATTTTCATGATTTTTTCACGAACTAATTTTTTACGAGCACTCGATTATAAGGAGCAAATATATAGGTTACTTTACGTTCGTTATAAGCAAGTTCGATTGTAGGATCAATGTACAATAAGCGGATTTTCGGGACCTACCAGCTATGCAAACATGACCCTGAATCAATAAAAAAGACTGCCCATACTTTTTGCATACTGCAAAGATTTACTGCACATATTTTAGAGGTACTTTGACGGTATGTTTTATACTACTACAAAGAAAAAGAAATCACACAAAATTTTAAAACAATAGTGATTTTTTACCCATTCTTTTAAATTTAATAACATTTTTCCTACTACTTCCTGTTTGTGAAAATTGCAACACCACGAAGGACTTACGCGAGAGAGCTGAAAATTCCAGGAAATATAAAGTAGGGCAAGATATGCAAATGATTAGAATTGCAGACCGGTAGCGCATGCGTATGCTCAGCAGCGTCCTCTGAACGGCGGATCGAACCGAATATAAATAAGACTACTGTAGCGAGGCGTGTATGATTATCGGAGGTTATATGCTAGAGTAAACCTTAACTGAATCTTTACTATCGTTGGGCGGCGTCTCGCTCGTGATCCTCGTCTTGTTGCTTCGACAGACAAACTTTGATTGTGCATACAAACAATATGGAATACTCTTACGCAGCAGATATTCAAATTTTGTTTCACTCCATGCCGCGTCGTGTAGCAGCTCTTATTGTGGCGCGTGGTGGACACACAAAATACTAATTTCTATCTCTTTTCTTTGTTTGGTTTGAAAATGTAATCATTTCTTTGTACCATTACCACTCAACTGTGTATTAAATTTCATTCAACTATGATGCTTCCTTCATGGTGTTGCAATTTTCATAAACAGGAGTGTAAATCCCAATGTTCATTCTGATGTTCACAATTTTAAAACTTTCAAAACAAATCTTTTGCTTAAAATGCGAGACTTTCTAAAATACTTTTTTTATGCATCGCATAGCAAATGACCTAAGTTCAACTCTAAAGTGCACTAAATTCCCCAAACTAAACTACCAAAACTGTGTTTACCCGCATCTTGGAAATGGCTATCAAACAAAATCTATGTAAACCAAAATCCCATTATTTTTATTACATTTAACTTCTTACATTAAATATTTGCCCATGAGACAACATCGAAAGTTCAATAACGTGTCAATAAAATATAACGTCTGCAGCTTGGAAATATCTGAAGATACTTTTATGGTGGTCGATAAAAACAGAAAAAGATCTTTAAGGGCGAATGACGTTCGTTAACGGAATCTGTGCGTGTCCACTTTCCGTACATTTAACTTCGTATTTTTCGATACGGAATGAGAAAATTGGTGATTTGTTTTAGAAGTTCTATTGATTTTGCACTTTTGTTTTATCCCTCTACTAATGATGTGTGTCTGTGGATGATTGTATAAATAAATTAAAAATTGCACTTCCTTCCAATAAGTGACAACCAGAGATGTTTTCAACGACTGCACGAATGTAATTCACGCATTGAAAATCGAAAATGCGCATAAAAAATTTTCTGTTAAAACTTCGTGTTTGAACAGTTTTGTCTTAAATAAAAGTTTTGCATCATTGAAAACGGGGCGGGGGGGGGAGGGGTGCAATTGAAATTCATTGTTTTTTTAATTCGAAATTTTAAACATTCTAAACTAAAGGATACAAAAGTACACATCGTTTGTTTCTCTTCTATTTTCTATCTTATCCTTAGAGACGTTTGGTATTTTATTTAATTGATCACAGTTACGGTCTTTCCTAGTTCCGTATGTTTCCCTACTCCAAAATTAATTTACTCTCCAGTAAAAAATTTCTAGGAGTGCTTTCACACCTTGAAAAAACTATGGCAATACCTCTGGCGACCGAAGTAATTTCATGAGTTTGAGAACAAATTATTCTCACTAGTTAGTCTTATCTCTTTCTCTTTATAGTAAGTAAAAGTAAGGTTTCAAAGAATTTCTGGAAGAAAGTCTGCGTCGGACCTGCGTACAGGAGACCCCATAGCCCCTACAGCGTTGAAATTTTGTACAAAATTACTTCGAGCCCCTGGGATGTGCACCGGGGGTTTTATTTTTTAAAATTCGAATTAGTTTTTTTGTTATTTGTAATTAATTTTTTAACTCAAATTTCGCGTAAATTGCCTTTTAATACCTATTAAAGGGCAAAAAAATTATTTGCACATATTAATATTATACATATCTTTGGAAAAGGTAGAGTTTTCCGTGTTTGACGCAATTTGTTTCAATGCTCTAACTTAAATACGGCGGGAGAAATTTGCGTTTTTCGCTCGAACTTTTTAGGCTTATTGAAATCTAGGTACTTCTATGAGTAAAAAGCGAAGGAATTGTACCAGTTTTCTTTTTGACACCACTGAAAAGAGCGGCTTTTTTTACTCCGGATCTAACTCGACCTATGGTCGAAAAACCGAGCTTCTATCTCCAAAGGGAAAAAAATGTCACAAGCCGTTGAAAATCAACTTCGGATAATCCTCATCTCCATTAAAATTATTGATGTTTTATTTGGCGTTATAGTAAAATAAAATATGGTCAGATATAGTTCAATTTTAGTAATAACCGTATCCCGTAAAGAGAAACAGCGGAATGTACGCTGGAACGCGGTGCGGTACCTATTCTATATTCAGAATATGCCATACCCGCAGTAATGTATGCAAACTTTACACTTAGTTTTGATTTTAAAATCATACATGGATTCGATATTTAGGGGGGGGGATTTTTTATCATAAGGTGTTTTAAAGTTTCGGAGAGAAAACTATGTCTTTAATGTAGAACAAAGATTCTGTAGCTGAAATTAATCATCGAATTCAAACTCAGGCTTTGCACAGGTTAACTGAAATCTCATTTTGCACCTGTACTGTGAATCTAACTGGTTTCTATTAATAATTGCAAGAAATACGAGTGGTGCTGGTGCTGGATCTATCCCAGATGCGGCGTTCTCCCCTGATATACCCTATAGGAAAACAATAAACATCATAATAGTGATTAATCCCACTAAAAACAATAAAGAGGAGGATCAAATGGAAAATGACAGGGAAAGAAGAAATGTGTGCAAGTTTGATTTTTAACAATTAGAAAGTTTGATATCTTGTGTTTAAAAAATTTCAAAACATTCAACGTCATATTTCCTAAACCACTATTTTTTTCCCACGATGTTAATTTATTATTTAAAAAACAAAACGTAAATATATACATTCGATTTTTAACGCATGAAATTTGCGCTAAAAGTAGTTCTGGTAGTGCAAGTTAAAATGATGGATAAAGTTGCATTCCATATATTTTATTTATAGTGCTAATGCTTAGCCCGAAAATTTCGAGTAAAACGAAGAATTTTAAAAACTCATAAAAATTATAAAATAAGAAACATTTGGACTGTTTTCTCCATAAAAATGAAGATGAACAAGAGTACCCCTACTTCGTTGTCATACAAATTCTTACTTCTGAAGATATCTTGAGATCCAGACAAAAAGTTTATATTTCTTTTCTGAAAGGAGATACAGCTTCTCTTCTACCTCAGGTGCCCTACTAAATTCAAAATCATCCGACTGCAACGTTTCTGGAAAAAATAACATCCACGGAAACATTTCTCTTCTTCAAACCACCCTTTCGAACTCGTGGTAAATCAAGCGTGTCTATATCTGCCCTTACGAAATACGAACTATATCTCTTTCTGTGTTTTTTTTTACTGTGATGGATTATAAAAATAGAAATAAAGCTGCTCTGAAACTAAAAGCGGACCAAATGCTATTTTCTCAAGAAATATTCTTTAAAAATTGAATTTAGAAGTAGAAAAAGTATAGTGTGGTGTGCAGTATAGGGGAAGGTTGCGATCAATGAACCGGTTCCATGACTAGACCACGAAGATATTTCCCGTACCAGTTTGTACAGACACGTAATCAGGTTTAGTACCGTCCTTTGTCTGAAAACTGTCTACTGCAGAGTCGTCAAGTAGCTGCAATGATTTAATCATAATGTTAATCGATCAGAAAAGTTTTCTACCATTATCTTACTAATTATTGAGATTTTCATTTAGTTATAACATGCTTTGAATATCACTGATCATCTAAACGTGAACATTGACTTAAAAGAGTGCCTTTTCAAGTACAATTCTCCATACTTCATGTTTCGTCAGAGCAGTAACATCTATAAGAATATTCAAAATGACGCAGTTGCTATCATTGGACCACTAGGTGTTTCCATGAATGGACCACCTGACAAAGTGTTTCATTCATAGAAAATCTCAAATATTGCTGTAACTTCAGCTCAATTACTTCTGAAAATTGCTCAATATAAACCTGAGCATTCAGGGTTCCCTTTGGAAAGAAATAGTGGTCTGTGCGTCCACCTAAAGACACACCACCCCAATCCCAGACACGCCTCTTTCGTAACCATCTCTTTCGCGGATGTTTGACGGATGATAACCGGTTCCCGGTTATCTCCATACCAAATAACGTCTACAATGGCTTAATAGACTAAATCTGGACTCATCCATAAAGAGAAAAGCCCTCCATTGATCTGGCGTCCCGTGGATATGTTGTGCCCACTGTAAACGGTCCCTTCCATAGCAAGGTGTGAGTGGCACACAAATGGCTGGTTGCCTCGCATACAGACCACTTTCGTAAAGCCGCCTGCGCACTCTTGACGTTGACACCAACCTTCCAGTGGATGCAGCAAGGGAGGATTTGAGATTAGTCGGAGTAGCGGCTCTATTCCTACGTGCACATAACCTCAAAAATTGGTCATTGGCGCTCGTCGTGGCCGTTGGCCGTGATTGGCTGAACCTCCAGGAGGCCGAATCTGTCGTCTGAAATTGGCTCCAAAGTCTATGTACCACAAAAGAACTCACTTTTAGCCATCTGGCTACTTCTGTTTGACTTTGCTCTGCCTCTAGTCTCCCAATGGCTCTCCATCGTAGTTCTGCAGGCAAATCATGCCTGGAAGTCATTGTTACAAAATGGCTGTCTCGGATTTCTTATGACCGTATCACAGCGCAGTTTATAGGCTTGCTCTTAACGTGGACTTCTTATGATCCTCACAGATGACGCACTCCGATTTCAGCGCCACTAATTTGCATATTGCAGTTTTATTGAGCAACTCTTACTCAGCAACATGTTTAATTTTTACACGGTTTGACTTATTTTTGAGAGTTATCGCAATTTTTGTGATTTTTCCATAATTTATGATAACCAGTGTACGTCCAAGTCGCCCCCCCCCTCAAAAAAAGGTATCCGCTTCAATTTAAAGACCCCCTGCCCGAAGAGAAACGCGAACTCTTGTTAAAGGGACAAAAAATCCGTTTCAAATAACTTCATTAAAAATTTCAGTGGTAAAGTCTGTATCATGACCCCCCCCCCCACCCCACCACCACCACCACCACGCATGGGTGCCGTTACTTCAGCTGTTAGTGTTAGAACAAATTGCTGAAGTATTTACTAATCAAGATTTCCCATGACTTTTCTGCATTGCATACCTTAATACGTAGATGATATAGCTAGGGGTGCCAATAATTTCCAAGTGCGTTGCCCCCCCCCTCAATTTTGCCCCCCCCCATCCAAAGTAGGATCCTCTATTAAAGAGATTAAAATCCCTTTAAAATAACATCTCTGATAATTTCAGCTACGCAGTCTGCCTCATGCCTGCTTTAGTAATTATTATTGAGATAAACTACTTAACTACTTTAATGTCCTTTCAAAATGTCCAATGACTTTTCTGCTTAGCAGATCTCGATAGACAAATAATATAGTTAGGGAAGCCCATCCCCCCAAGTGCGACGACCCCTCTCAATTTTACGATCGTCGCCCCCCCCCCCCCCAAGGAAAAGAAACGGGCTCCTTTATTGAATTGAAGAACCTAAAATCCTTTACAAATAATTTCTCTGATGATTTCCGTGATATAGTCAGTCTCATGCCTCCCCCACCCCTTCAAATTGGTACCCCAGCTTTAGCTTAGAATAAATTGCTGGAATATTAACTTTTGAAGATTTCCGTAGGCTTTTTTCTATTGCCGATCTTAATGTATAAATAATAATGCTAGGGCTGCCAACCCCCAATAAGTACGATGGCCCCCTCTGTTTTAATTTTACCAAACATCCCCCTCCCCAAAAAAAACAAGAATATTTAAGAGACTAAAATTCTTTTAATATAAGTTCTCTCATAATTTCAATGGTATAGTCCAATTCAAGACCCCCCCCCCCCAAAAAAAAAAATGGGCACACTGTTCTAGCTATTATTATTCGACTAAATTGCTGGAATATTTGCTTATCAAGATGTTCGATGACTCTTCTGTATTTCAGATCTTATAATGTATAGGATGCAGCTAGGGGTACCTATTTCCCTCCAAGTGATATGGTCCCCTCAATTTTATCACCCCCTCCCCAAACAAAAAAAAAAACACCACCATCTTTTACAGAGATTAAAATTCTTATAAAAAAACTTTTCTAAAAATTACAATGGCATTGTCTTCCTCATGACCCCCCCCCCCCTCTACAAGGGTCCCTGCTTTTGCTATTATTATTTGCATAAATTGCTGAAATAATTACCTTCCAAGATGTTCGATGGCTTTTCACTATTGTAGATGTTAATAAACATATTATTACAGCTATAATTGCTCCCTCCCCATCTGCAATTTTACCTTCAATTTTATCGCGCGCAAAGACGCGCGCAAAACGCGATCTTCTATTGAAGAGACTAAACTCTTTCAAAATAACTTCTTTGATATTTTTAATCTCTGATAATTTTAACTCAGCATCATGACCCCTCCCAGCCCCCCCCCCCTCCCCCAAATCGGCACTCTTGATTTAGCTATTATTATTCGAATAAATCGATGTAATATTTACTTATCAAGATGTCCGATGGCGTTTCCCAGTTGCAGATCTTGGTATGTAAATAATGTAACTAGGGTGATGTAGGAATGATGTAACCCCTTCCCCCCAACTGCGAAGGCACCCCTCAATTTTACCAAGCCCGCATTTTTCCCCCAAGAATTGCGACCTACTAATAAAAAGACTTAAATTCTTCTAAAGTAATTCCTCTAAAAGTTTCTATAGTATAATATGCCTCATAGTTCCTCCCCACCCCTCACACACACATGAGCATCCTTTCTATAGCTATTATTATTAGAATAAATTGCTGAAATATTTATTCACCAAGATTACTGATGGCTTTTCCCTGTTGCAGATACTAAGCATTTCATTTTTATGCTTTTCAAACCCCTCCCCCCCCCCCTAAAATGTTGAATTTAACGACCTAAATCTAACGATATATCGAAAATATCGATATTAGGAGAGCGATATATCGCGGCATTAAAATTCTGATATCGCCGAGCCCTTCAAAAACGCAAACTGAAGAAAAGAGCAATAAATGAAATTCGTTTCATTTTTAATATCCGTATTCTCGTGTAATATTTAGCCGTGCAAGATTTTTGATTTTGATACATTGCAAATATTCAAATTTTTAGAGAGGATAACAATAAGAGAGCCAAAAAGATTAGTAAAGTTACAATTATTTTTATTTTTGTTTAAAAATACTTGAAGTGAAGCTAAAAAATGAGTTTTCAAGGATATTATTTAGACAATAAGCTGTTCAGCATGGTAGAAGGAATTACAAATTGTTCTTCCAGGTGTTATATTCAGCAATCAAAATAGCGACGTTGATAAAAAATGTAAATCATTTACTATAAAGATCTGCAAAATTTTCCAAAATATCTCAATACTTCTTTAAAAATATTTTTGTAAGTAACAAATAGTTAAAGATACTGCAATCTTCATTGAGAATAAGAAAACAAAAAGTCAGAGAAAGAGAGGATGAAATTTTTTTTGCAGAAGAATCTGTGTCCTTCAGTTTCCAGTAACCCCTTCTTGAAACACACAGGTTCTGCTTAAAAAGACGAAACTTTGAGTTTTTAACAAAATAAATTATTATGTTTTTGAACAAAATATATTATTTAAGATTCCGTTTTCTTTCCTAACTACTTTCAAAGAAGTAAGCTTACCTTTGAAAACTAATGTTTTTTATAAATGCTCAATAAAAGTTGGTATTCCATTCTGACAAAGCAGTTAAGTAGAAAAGAATGTCCATTTTTCTTATTTTTATTTATTTCTGCCAAGCATTTGAAGAATTCATGAATGGATTTCAATTTAATGCATAACCAAGTACTTTTTCTTTTCTTATTTTTTCTTTGAAATCTTGAAACACGTCAGATTGAAATCTTAAATAAAATATAGTAGATTTTTTTTCAAAACACAACTGAATCGAAAAATAAAAGAAATGGTGCAACGTAAAAGCTTACACTATAGTAGCTTACTAATATAAAAATGCTGTCATTAGTATTTTATTTAAAACCAAAAATTTAAGTAATCTTCAATAAAAACTGAACAAGACGAAATGAAAGCTTTAGTAACAAACAAAAAAATGTTTTAGTTATGTACACGTTTTACCAAAATGTTAAAGGTATTTTCCTTCTTTGATTATAAATTCACACAAGTTTTTATAAATAAATTTGCTATCTCAATTGCAAAAAACCTTTTTTCATGTCTTTTAGAATTTTCATTTTCAGTATAGAGGAGTTGACTGGAGTAGGTAGAAGGTCTACATTGTAACATTAGTAGGGGTATTTTCCCTAAATATTTTTAATCGATGTAGAATGTTCTTACTCAAAATGAAAATGGTCATGAAATTAAATAAGTTTTAAATAATAGCAGTAATTTTCAAAATGTTACGTTAGTCACACCTAGCTGTTACGTTAGTCACAGCTCAAAGGGTACATTAGTCATACTAATTATTTTATATCTACTGTATCGAAAATAAATATTTTGCACTTTTAAAGTAGATATGATGCAGATGTAAGAAAATAAAAAGTCTTCACTGTAAAATTATCTGGTTTAGTTTGCAAACAGAAAATAGTACATTTTCGTGATTAACGTAACGCAACTATTTTCAGTGAAATAACAAAACTAATTAAAGTACTTATCTTATAATATATGCAAAAAGGGTAGTCAATAGTGTATTTAGCCAACATCTAATTTTTTACAATAAACATAGTTCTTTTAAAAATTTGAAAAAAAAAATTACATTGCGCAAGAAAACTTAGAGTTATGTTTTTTGCATATGCTAAACCATTTCTACCTTGCATGCTTAGAGTCAAAAAAAAAAAAAACCGAATGGAATTTTTGCACACTATTAATAAATTTATAAACTATGAAGTATGCTGAATGAAACGATCGGTCAAAAATAGGGCTTTGTGAAAAAGAAAAACAAATCTGAGGCTGAGGCTTACATTTCTATGGAATGACCCTAGAAAGAAATTATTGCTTGATTCTTTAATATGTCTGGATAATTTAAACCACCGAATAGTCAACTTGAAGTATAAGTCTACTTACCATTAAAAATTAGTACCCGCTCAAGAAATTCAGATAAAAGCTAAATTTTTGCTAATGTATAACCTTTCAAACAGTTTCTATGGAAGCATACAGAAAATTCTAGTGTAACCTTACGCAGAAATGAGTGAGACGTTGCGCTATAGTTACATTGTCATAGCGTAACTTTCCACAAGCGATGTGCAACTTTACACCAGTTATATCAGTTAAGTTACTTTAGTTTAGTTGTTCCTCAGTATCCCATAAAACCTCGTGATTCAACTTAGAAAACGTACACTTGGAAAAATTAAGTTTTCAAAAATGAGGACCTTCATGCTTTCAAATTTTCTTGAAACATTTTGTTTCAAATTTGAGTACCGATGTTTTCAAATTGTGTGCTGCAATATTTCACACTCAAAAATGAGTACATAAATCGGTCAATACTCAATTCTGAAATTATTACACATTCAAAATTGAACAAAAATACCTCAAAAAGGAGCACATGTTGATTTTATTATTTGATGAGTATTTGAATGCTTCAAATTTGAATATCACATAGTCGGAGACATTTTGACTCTGCGATATGTTCAAATGTGAGTACTTTTTCTTCATTTTTGAAATTGTTATTTTTAGAGTGTAGTGAAGGGGTATTATTCTTCAAATCTTAACTCAGTGGTTTAAGTTTCTAAAAGTATACCAAAAGTCTTGAGTTATCAATAAAATTCAAATTCTAAAATATATAAATCTGCAGTAACACCAAAATATTCTTCGATCAACTACAATGAAAAAAAATTTTAGAGACATCAGTTTTAAGTAGACGATGTTTAAAATTTATTCTTGAATCCATGTAGTTACTATATGCAAACATTTAACGCATACGCATATTTATATGCAACAAATCGCATAATGATGATTTAACTCTCTTATTATTTGTTGAACACTCTGGTGGAGACGATATCTCCACCAGAGTGTTCAACGAATGGAAAGACAGGAAAAGGCTTAAAAGATCATCAACGCTCCAACTTGATGGAGACATCAGGAGCCAAATAAAGTTAGAGCATTCCACCTTGAACTTTTTGCAAGAGCCTCTATTTCCCAGAAAGCCACCAAAGGAAACAAAGATTAATTTGAACCTCCTACAGCCATGCTCGAAAAAAGAAGACCCACAAACACAGACAAAAAGGCCTTGAGACGATTGAAAAGTTCTCCCAGGGTAACTTTGTGATTGTCTATACGGACGGCTCATCTGACATATCCCTCAACAAAGGAGGTGCTGGCATTCTCTTCCTCCTTCCAAATGGAGATAAATATACACATAAAATCAACACAGGCATAATTGCTTCTAACTTCACCAGCGAACTTCTTGCGATTAAGGAGGCACTCACTTTTTACATGACCAATCAAGAGATCTCAGTCCCAACTGATGGATTGGCAATCTTCTCTGACTCAAAAGCGGCCTTAGAAGCAATAAAAAACGGAGCAACCAACATCACCTCTGCCATAAATGCCCTACTCGAAGACTTGCACGGCAATGGAAAATCCTGCATGCTGCAATGGATACCGGCACACGTGAATATTGAAGGGAGTGAGTGTGCGGATTCCCTAGCAAAAGAAGGCAGAAACATTGGCAAACCTTGCACCACCATCACGCTAGCAGACTCAAATGCTGTCGCAAAACATAGACTTCTGCCACATACCGTTAGGAAGCCCCTCATCACCGACTTTGATTGCCCCAGAATCCTAACATATACAATTGCAAGATTAAGAACAAACCACTATAAAGGGATGAAAATTCTTCCCGACAAAACGAGAACTTATATTCCCTGCAAGAACTGCACCGATGCCCAACTGACTCCGGATCACATTCTTGAGTGCCCGGCCCTTATCCCACATGTTTTGCAGCTGGGTATGGTGCCACTGGCTTCAGAACTTCGAGAGGTGCTCTACAGCACAGATGCGTTGCAGCTAGCGGACGCAGTCTTGAAGACACACGGAGCCATTTAATTGTCCATGGACACGACAAAAAAAAAAACTCTCTTATTCAATAGTGCTTAATGCAGTACTATTTGCAACAATTTAAAGTATACGCATATTTAAGTGCAACAAATGGTATAATGATGCATTTAACTCTCTTATTCAATAGTGCTAATGCAATACTATTTGCAACAATTTAAAGTATACGCATATTTAAGTGCATCAAATCGTATAGTGACGAATATTAACTCTTTTATCCAGCAGTGCTTAATGCCGTACTATATGCAAAAATTTAATGTATACGCATATTTAAAAGCAACAAATCGTATAATGATGCATTTCACTCTTATCCAACAGTGCTCAAGTCACTCCATAATTCGCTACAACAGTGTATTTCACAGCTCTGATACATAAAAATTTCACTTGACTGATAATTTTTAAGTGAGGGAGGGAGTTCTTAGACCCAATATACGGCAGGGGCTCGCGCCTAGTACATGTGGTGAACTTCTGCCAATCCAATAACTGCGCAACCCTTGTCATGGATAAATGATTGGTAATCCGCCCTACCTGTCAGACGAACTTCTACGAACGGTGACCGTTCAATTGTTCTGAACAGCATCTAAGTGTGCTAAATTGATTCAACTAAAATAAATTCAACTTCATGTTTAACAAAACTACCTATTATGCAGTAAGTTACAACCTTTAAGCCAGGGGTAAGGCAAAACTTGTAATACACCTACAGCCCGATTATCACATTCAGAGACTACAGTTTCGTCCTTGTTATGGACTCATCAGTTTGGAATAGAGAATAACCGAGATGGAGATGGACTCATCAGATTGGAATAGAGAATAACCGAGATTGAGATGAACTCATCAGTCTGGAATAGTGAATAACTGAGCTAGAGACAGATTCCAGCTCAGTTTTTCACATTTCCTAGGCTGAAAAGTACATAATTAGGAGGAAACTGCAGTCTCTGGATGTAGTAACCGAGCTGTCGGTATATTTCAAATAAAACTATCCATTACTCAGATATTTTACATAAAAGAGTTCGATGTCGACAGTGTGACTGCGTTCGCTCTGAGCAAAATGTAATGTCCAAATGAGATGTTTACAGTGATTCTCAGTCTGCTTTACATAGAATAAATAAAAGCTAAAAATAGATTTAATAACTTGTTAGGTTCCCCCATTCAACTTTAAAAAAACTTTCAAACTGCTTGAATAGTAGAACAGTAAAATATGTATTATTGCTTACTCAATCAAATTTGTTTGATAAATAAGATTCGTTTATTTATTTATTTATGTATTTATTTCTTTATTTATTTATTTTTAATTTTGAATATATCTTTATAGATTAGGATAACTCTAAGTTATTAACTCTTGTTACGCAATTTAATAACATGTGAACAAAGATGTCACTGATATGATACTTTTTTTTATTCACTTGGGAATCTGTCGAGGATTTTCCCCTGCTGATAAGATACGGCAGCAGTCGCAGCTTAAGTAAGTGTGATAAGAATTGTAAACACCATTTTGACCAATTCTAAATTGTTGAGATACATTCTAATCGCTTTATGAAATTCGAAACCTAAAGTATCGGGATTTTCCGCATATATCCCCGGGAGAGATAAGAGGAAATATGTGACGAAATTTCATTATATTAAAGGGTATAAAAACTAGAATAAGACGACAGAGTTATGTACGACAACAGTTGGACTTATTCTTCTGCTTAAAAAATTTGAACATCATGAATAAATTCTTGCTGGTGTTTATTGCTGCTTGCAGTTTGATTTTGCTTGAAGGTATGAATTTCACTTTGGTATATATTTCCTTTTTACTTAATTAACTTCATTTTTTTTCACTTGATTTTCAAAACGTTTGGTTCTTTATTTTTCAAAACATGTTACCGTGTGTTTCATAAGGGAGAAAAAGTATCCATTTGTTGCTTGTTAATAACTACATCTCGGAATTAATGAAACATTTATCTTGTTTTCGAGGAAACACATTCACAAACAGCTGAAAAACCATATTGATAGTTTTTTAATTTTTTGGTAAATATTCATCTAAGAAAAACAACTAAATTTCGATACTGCAAAGGAAAAAAATAATAATAATGAAAGCCTTTTGAAAACCAATTCAACGCAAGAAATTAAGTGCCTTTGTGCAGGTAAACAATGATGGAAATAAATTTATTAGCGATGGCATTATCTATTGTTTAAATATGAATATGTAAATAGTGTTCGTTTTTTGTAATTCTTTTTTTAATTTTAGTATGTTTTTTAAGGTGTTAATTTAATTATTTGCTTGTTCAATTTTACTTATTTTATCTTTCAAACTTAAATCTTATTTTATTGATTCATTTGTGTAGCTTAGTTTAACGTTAAAAAGAGGGGAAAAGCATGAAAAAAGTTGTAATGCATTGTCGAAATGTCACAAAAAGCGAAAGTCAAAATAATAATAATAATAATAATAATAATAATAATAATAATAATAATAATAATAATAATAATAATAATAATAATAATAATAATAATAATAATTAAAATAGTAATAAAATAACAATGATGATAATAGTAATTAAATAAAGGTTGGAAAATTAATGATTGAAATCTATGGTTTTCAGATGGAGAAAATGTGTGCCTGTCGTTCTGTTTGTCTGTCCCCTCCCTTCCCCCCCCCCCCCCGGAAAATTAATAGACTATTGATCTTGTACTAGAAAACAAAACAAGAAAATAGGCTCGTTTAGTTCCAGACGGAACTCCTTGTTATTTACATATTTTTTTTCAATTTCTTTCGGGTTGGATTTTTTTGCACTTTGTTATTTATTTAATCCAGTTTGAAGGTGTGTTTTTTGATGTGTTAATTTAATTATTTGCTTGTTTAATTTTACTTATTTTATCTTCCAGACTTAAATCTTATTTTATTGATTCATTTGTGTAGCTTAACTTAACGTAAAAGCTTAAAAAGAGGAAAAAAGCATGAAATAAGTTGTAATGAATTGTCAAAATATCACTAAAAGCAAAAGTCAAAAAATAATAATAATAATAATAATAATAATAATTAAAACAATAATAATAACAATGACGATAATATTAATTTTAAAAAAAGTTGGAAAATTAATGTTTGAAAAATAGGGTTTTAAGATGGAAAAAATGTGTGCCGGTTGTTCTGTCTGACTGCCCCCCCCCCTCGGATAGTTAATAGAATATTGATTTGGTGCTAGAAAACAAAACAAGAAAATAGGCTCGTTTAGTTCTAGACGGAACTCCTTGTTATTCACTTAATTTTTCCCAATTTTTTTCGGGTTGGATGTTTTTTCCACGTTGTTATTTATTTAATCCAGTTTGAAGTGCTTAGCTATGGTAATAAATTATGAATGATTATTCTTTAAATTACCCGACAAAACTGATAATAAAACTGATATGCATATCGACCCTGATAGGAACTGCGGCTAATTAGATTTTGGTGCCAATCGCTCTACGGATTGGCACCAAAGCATTTATATGAAGGATGAAGAGCAAAACATTTTATCGTGGTCACAGCAAACTTCATTCTGCTGTTTTTTACAATGGTGTCAAAAAGAACCGATTATAAACCTCTTAAATTTCGCACAATTTACGAACTAAAAATTACTACAAAATTACTTTTGCTTCATAATACTTCATCGTTTTTTGAAGTGATTATTTATTGCAATTCCTATACACAGGAATAATAAGTGCATTACTAATTTCGTATTTTAATTTTGTTTAAGTACGTACTGGTTCACATCAATGAACTATTTATTTTTATCAGAATGACATTAGTCGAAGTGTAAGTATTAATTTCAGTACCATATTTGTGAAACTTTATTTTAAGTCAAGATTCTAGGGATATTTTACTCGATATCTTGTAGCAAACTGTGGATACGCCAATCGAATAATTGTTATTTTTACAGGAACAAATGGAATGCCAAATTATTTGTTTAAAATGCCTCTTTTAGCTGCTGGACAAAAGGTTTTGAAAGTAAGTGATATTATTTTATTACTTTATATATATATATATATATATATATATATATATATATATATATATATATATATATATATATATATATATATATATATATATATATATATATATATATATAAACGATATTTCATGAAACTCCAATTTTAGAACACCTCCAATGTAGAAGTCGTTCGTTTTTGCTACGCAGACTTTCATGTATGAAGTCCCATTAGCTTACAACCATTTAAACTCAGAAATGTGCAGAAAGACTTCGTCAGAAGTATTTAATCTCTAACTCTTAATATATAAAAAGATTCTCCCTCTTCTACTTCTCGCTCTTAATATAAAAAAAGATTTTTTAAAGTCAATTCCTACTTAGGTCAGCAAAGAAAATTTTTATTTTAGTTAATTTTTATAAAATGACTAGTGGTACCCACACGGCTTTACCCGTAGTAGAATATTAAAAGGCCATTTGATGCACCTGTATATTTACAGTTAACGTCCACTGTACGTTAAGTTTTTTTTTTTTTTTTCAAAGACATTCTCATATTTTTGGCAGATTTTAAAATTTAGCAGGTAGCGCAATAGAAGCCAGCAAAAGCCTTAGAAATGTTTTAAAAGAGGAAAGATGTTTCCCTTCCTTGCTTAAAGCACAAAGACTTTTTTTTCAAAGTTAAACCCTATAGAAAAAAGGTTGTAATTCAGTATTTTAATAATTTACTGAATGTAATTCCATAAAATCTAAGAAAATAAAGCAGACGCTTTTTTAACAGTTAAAATATTTTAATTTAAATCCTTTTCAATCAAAGAATGGGATCGATCGCCAAAACAGGCACGTCTTTAAAAATGTTTAAAACTAACAAAAATAAAAAAAGTAATAAAAAAATCAAAAGGAGTAAAAGACGTAACCATGGCAACTTACAAAATTTATTTCCGCGGCGAAAATAATTTCCATTTATCCTTAATTTTGGATTTTGTTCTCGAGCTTCATCATTTAGAATCGTTTGGCTTACTAAAGATAAGCCTTGGATGTTGGTTTTCTTCAACTGATTCTTACAACTCTCCTAATGCTCGTTGAAACCTCTAACAAACTTCTTAAGCGGAAAATTCCAAGCTTTCGAAAGACCTAAAACCTAAAATTATGAAAGAAACATTTATCCCACATATTATCAACTTTATTTAAAAAATGGATTTAAAATTGGAATAGAAAAGGAACAAAATCAAATTTTCGAAAAATGGCTTCGACGTGCACACCTATTTGCTGTAAATTAATTTTGTGCCAAATTTCAGGCAACAGTGAATGGAATTTCATCATTTGTGATGTCATGAGCAGAAACAAAGAAACCGTACCGATTTAAATACTTTTTTTTTAATATTAAACTTAGTCAAATTATTTAAAAAATGCTCAGATCCTATGTTTTTAAGCTTGATCTTTCAGAAAAAAAACTTTTTAAGTTTTGGAAACGACCCCATTGTAGTATAAAATTGAAATAAGATCTTAAACGATAACTTTCAGAGCAAATATTTCCGAAATTCTTTGAAAGAAAAAACATTTAAGCATTTTTATAGTCCAAAATTTTTTTATAATTGTTGTAAAAATTTCCTAAATACTGAAATATTTTTAACAATGAATAATTCCAATCTTTTGAACATTCAAAATACAAAAAAATGCTTTAAATAATAATATATTCTAATTTCTAAATTATTTTATACATGAATATTGAATCATTCTATACATAAAATAATTAGATAATAATTGTCTTTCTGATGAAAAATATCGAAAATGGTGCGACAATGTTTTTTTCTTTGTAATTGGATTAACAATTATTTCAAAAGTATTTGATATCACACAAAGATCATGTTACATTCCAAACGATTGTATTCAAGACAATCTTCCTTAACTTTAGAGCTTTTCTACTCTCCGATTGCAGGGATATCTTTAAAATAACGTTGTTGTTGTTTTTTTTTTTCTTGGTAAATCCTTTTAGAGAAAAATTCCCGTGTTAATCACAAAATATTAAAATATTTCGTACACAAAATATGCTCAAATAAGAAAAAGTTGTCCTATAAGCTATTTGAGGCTATTAGATTTTTTTTCTTCAATGTGATAATGTTTTTTTACACCATTAGTATAACATTAATCTTTTTAACAAACTTTGAAATAAATTAATGTTGAAAATTCTAATTTTGTAATTTTAGTCCTTCATATTTGCTTCAAAGAGGATCACGTTTCATTTTATGTGCAAGCTAATCTTATCTGCATTTACTTTTTATCAGCTATTAATCAAGACAACTAAATTGCGAACTATAAAATTAAATTTATTAGATGTTAACTATCAAAAAATGAGCTTCATCGATGGGCAATGTTTTCATTCATTTTTGGTTGTAAAAATGTAAATATTTAAATGTCTATTCACATTTAAGTAACTACAATTAATGGAGATTTTTATAAAAAAATCTAGACTGAAATAGCTTAAATTGAAGAAAATGTAATAAAGATTTGTTCTCTTTTGTGAGTACATTTAAATGCATGTAATGGTTTCAATATAAAATACAGTTATTTGATGCGATATAACTTCCTTGTAGTGCAACAATTTGTTTTGATTCGTTTCTATTTATGCTTATCTTTTAACATTTACAGAGTGAGTGAGTAAGTAATTAAATGTACCTTACTGAATCACATGTTTCCAAAATGCTTGTGGATATGTTGCCATAAATGAGGGTAAAGTCACAAAAACAATCACTAAAACAGAAGTGATTTCGAACATGTTTTCGCTTGTTCTAGTAACTAAAATGTATAGTGCTATAATCATTTTCAATATTAACTATCCAAGCTAAACGGCATTGACAAACACACCTGCATTTAAAATCTGTTTCAGAAGAAGTTAAAAATGTCTGAATAATTTGTATGTGAGATTAATATTGTTACGTGTGCCTTTGTTTTAGGTTTTATGAAGATATGGCTTAGATTTTTATCAAAACACAGTAAATATAATTAAAAGTAAATGGTTTTAACTGCAATAGTATTCAGAAATCACACAAATCTGATAGAACAATGTAGTTAGAACAGTAAACACGTATTCATTTCCAAATCCTATGAAAAAACTACTGGGAAAAACACAGCAAAAACCCCGCATGTCTCATATTAAAGCTAACAATTAAATAATAACAATTTAGTAACTTGCTTGAACAGATCTACGTACACTCTCGGTGGAGAAACCAACATTTTCCCAATCAGTTCTAGAGTTGTCAATCAGGTTGCTAAAAATAAAGCCGGCTTGGCGATATCTCACAAATTTCTCACCAAGCAATTGACCCAACACTACACTTAAGACAGTATCTAGAGTGGTGTTGATAGATCCCAATATCAACTACTATCAAATCAGGGAAAACAGCTTACAAATAAGGCATCAACAAGTTTACGGTGGGGGAAAAAACACTATAGAAAATGCTTTTAAATTGATGTCTTGAATCGAGAAAAGTCTTGAAAACCTGGATTAGTTTCAAGTTTTTGATGTTTCAGAAGTCTATTTTCCACAGCTCAGTCTTGAAATTATTTTTTTTTACTTTATTAATAACTAACTTTGCAATTACTGTTACTCTTGAACTTTATTCTTTATTAAAACTAACTTTATAATTTTTATTATTTTGGAAATTGATTTTGATTACTTTATGAAAGCTAACTTTTTAACTGTTATTATTTACTTCTGTTTTTGTCATAGATTCAAAAGCTGATCCCACCAATAAAATATATCTTACATGGAGGGTGGACTGGGAGCGGAAACGGACTACTTCATTTTGTAATACTCGTAGGTAGGATCTGCAGATCAAGCAAGCAGTTAAACTTTTGCTGCTTGTGCGTTCTAGTTCATTCAACCAATTACAAAATGAAGTGATCTGTTTCCACTTCCAGTTCATCCGCTATCTCTCCCATGGTCAAGCTATACCAGCTCATCCAAGACTGAGCAAGTATAAAAAAGGGGGATGTAGTTTGGAATGGGAATTAACAGGAATTTGAAACGCCAAAGTTGACAAAATTACTAAAATTAAGCTGCTAAAAAATAAAATGTGCATCTATTTACAAAATGTGATTTTTTTCAGCCGGACTTCACGCTGAGGGGAGGAGGAGGAGGAAACAACTTGCACGACTTCCATGGTAATTTAGACCTCGGAGTTCAATCAAAGATCTGGGAAAGCAGAAATCGGGATTTCAGTGTTGGTGTGGGTGGACACTGGAACCAGCCCCTCGGTCCAGGGTCGATGAGGCCCAGCTGGGATGCAAATGCTGTTTTTGGTTGGCAATTCGGAAGATAATATCTCAAATACAAGAACTCATTTTGCCAAAAATTCATAAATGATGTTGCTCTCGATGCTAAGTATGAAATAAAACACTTAAAGTACTTTAAATTTTGGCGTGTGTTTAGAAAATACCTTGCGAATGATTCAAAAGTTGTGTTTCATTATATTTATACTTACTTGTAAAATGCTTGTATACATCAGTGGAAATGACATTGAATTTACTACTTTCGAATAAAAAAATGTCTTAATGTACAATAAATTTTGTTTTTAAATTAGAGTCTGTCTTCGAATTTATCTGCTAATAATTCTACGACGCAGGAAAATGGTTCACCTTGGGCAACTTTTTAATCTTTTTTCCAAATTTTTGAACATTGATCCATTTAGTGATGACATTTGACCAGGCATACCTTTGACTTTTGCTTACATTATTGAATAGTCGAAGAAACACAAAGTGGTGCAAAAAAACCTACATGGCTCAAAGTTACCCTAAATGACTACGTCTAGTCCTGTTTTATGTTAAAATTTGGAGCATGCAATAGAAAATGAGAATTATAAAAAGTTTTCTAATCATCAACATTGTCAGCTTTCACTTCGAACATTTTCATATAGTTTGAAACACTAGCTTTTAACGATCATGTTTTTACTGATAGCAAGTACTTTATAATAATTATCTTTATTACTAATAATAAAGCTGAAAGTCTTAAAAAGAGTAATAAAGCTGGATATCTTGATCTCTGATACGAACACAGCGACCGAAACCGTTCAGTCGGTTTTCATGAAGTTCGGCACAAAATTAGTTTGTTGCTAGGGGTGTACACCTCGAAACGATTTTTTGAAAATTCGATTTTGTTCTTTTTCTATTCCAATATAAGAACATTTTACCGAGGAAATTATCACAACGTGGAACAATAAATTACGAAATTATCATAACGTGGAACCGTAACATTGGCGAGCAAATAAACCTAGCAAATTGGCGGGACATTCGTCATCCATTATTTGTAAATATACAGGTGAATCAAATGACCTTTTAATTTTCAACTACGGGCAAAGTCGTGCGGGTACCACTAGTTAAATATAAACCATCATTTATGTGCCTTAGAGCCAGACTAACGTAAGTCCGAAAATGGAAGTTTTCAAGTTATTCCTGTTTTGTATGCAGAATCTTTTCCGCATTGACTCATCACAAGGCAATTCTATTTTTAAAAAATCCTTTATAATTATTTATCAGCATACTTTGTATGCACCAGACGATAAATTTTTTGCTCTCCTGTAAATAGCAATAATGCGACTTATGTTAGTCGGGCTCAGTTACTGATAACAGCCCTTCAGGAGGGTACCTTTGAGCCAAAAGTTCTCTACTTTGAACTGCTCAAATCACATTTTGCAAGTTAGTAAAATGTGAAAGAAAAACTCTTACATAATTCGTGCACAAAATTGGAACTGGTTTGCAAGGAGCATTCAAGAACTTTTCAAAAAAAAAAAAAAATGAGGTTTTTAAGGACTAGTTAGGATTACTTGGTACCTTTTTTGCAGTACAATAAAACAATAAGTGCTAATTCAGTTCCAGTTCATATAAAAGTTTCAGCGTCAGACAAAATTCTTAACACCACACTGTAGCTTCAATATCAATCTTGATTAGTGTAGATTGATTTTGAAGCTACAGTGTGCTTCAAAATCAATCTTGAATAGTGTAGACAGTAAGGATCAGATTGATCACCATGCCACTGATCAAAAATAACAACAAAAGCACAATATTTAGATAAAAAAGACTTAAAGTAATCTGTGATGTTAAAAGTTAATTCATTAAAAAGTTTTGCTGTGATAGCGCTATCATAAAACATCTATAATGAAATATTTTCTCGACGCTTGTTTGCTTTATACAGGCAATGATTTTTTAGTCTTTAAGGTTCACAAAAGGTGTGGCATTAATACATAGTTTTTAGCCACATACGATTCAAGAGTGTGCTACTTATCGCATGTAATATTCTGTCGAATTGTTATTGCCGTTATGTGCTGCAGATGCGACAAATAACAGTGCTGACTGATGTAGTCAGTTATATAATAACTTAAACAAAACACATAAAAACTATTGAAAGGAAACATAAAAAAGCAGATTTTAAAATAGCTTCTTACTAATAAAATAATTGAAATTTTGACAAGATGCAAAAAGGCTGAAATCCCAAAAATTGCATGCAGTTTTCTGGTGAAGTACGAGCTTGATGTTGGCAAGTTTTAAAAGTAAAATTTTAATTAAACGAGTCATTAGTTGTGAAAATTCAGTTACGTGTAAGTCTAAAGTCAATTCCTTCAATTCACTTAATTTAAAGTCGATTTCTTCAGAAAAGAAATCCCAAAACAATTTTATTTTTCTGATAAAATCTGATATTCGGAGTAGGCAAGTTAAATTAGAGAACTCCGCAAAAAAAGCGTTTTACGAGGTCTTTTAGTGTATCCTTTTTTGAAATAAATCTCTAAGGACTAATATTATACCTTTTAACGTTTTTCGAGGTTTTCGAGGTAAACATTTCAAAATGAAACTTTTTATATCAAGCAGCGTTAAGGTTTTTTAAAGCTTTCGAACCATGTCTTAAAATACTCTACCTATGGTTATCCAAAGTTCAGGAATAGTTATTATTAAGACCATTTAAAATGAGTTATTAATCGGCTTGAAAAAAGTTTTGCCATTTATGGTCACTAGTCACGTCAGAAATGGGGTGTAAAATTAATTATTTAAAATCAAAGGAGTGCAATTTCAAAGAAAAAAAAATCTAAATGTGGAAAAAAAAATATTGTACTTCACAACATTCGAAAACTGCACATAAGATATTTCAGTGCATGAAGAGAAATTTTAATAACCTCAAAACTAGCTTCCAAACAGTCACTTCAGAATTATTGATTCAAGAATTAAGCTTTGTACAATATGGCCAACAGTTTTTTTTTTGTAAAATAAAGGGTGGAAAACTTTTATCATAACCTTGCCTAAAGAGTGTAACACTATGCTGTCTAGTATTTTTAAGTCAAATACTCTATAACGAAAAAATCGACGCACCAAGAAGCAATCATCCGATTGCTTTGAAATTTTGTATACATGAATGTTTTGATCAGATATGCAAATGATTAAAGTTTGGTGTCCAATGAATGAATAGTTTGATCTGCAGCGCATCGAAATTGCGCATCCAGCAGATGTATATAACGAGCAGTTCTTCAACAGTTGTTACAACTTTCGGGTTGATTGCGATTCAGATTACATTTCAACAACTAAAAAATGCCTCGTCGCGTGGTTCGTGCTCATTACAGAATGTATAATAAAGCTTTTTAAACGGCAAAAATTTTAATTTTCCCTGAACAAAATCATTGAACTTAAAATGAATTATTATCTATCTAATTCTTGAAATATTTTTTTATTGAATTTCACTACGCGAACAATCACTACGAAATAATAGTCCTCATTTAATATGTAGAAAGCAGCAAAATTTCAGAACATTTCTTTGGAAGCAAATACAATAAAGCACTCATGAGGAATAACCTGACCATACCCAAGACAGCATGCATTAAATTTTCAGAAAGCCCTTCGTAAAAGTCAGCTCTATGTGGATATCGTGAAAGTAGAATTTTTTGCTGATAAGAGACATAACTGTCAGGAAATGTATGAAATATTAAAGCTTAAAATAGCTGGATGTACTGAGTCTGATATATGTTACTCGGGTTTATCCTTACATCTATAGAGATAGTTTAATGATGCATGACGCACTGAAATTCTCGAGGAATATCTTCTTGTGTTAATCAAGTTTGACGCTAGAAAAACTTTTAGTTTTAAAACAAAATTACTTACACATGTATACTTGAAATAATCGGGTACTTAAATTAATTTCTTATTAAGCTTTTAAAAAAGCTTCAAAACCTTTAGGGATCAAAATAAACAACTGTCTAAAAATGTAAGACATTATATTTTGGTTGATGTAATATAATATACGGAAAATAAATATAATTGGAAAAAAGGAAAAAGTAGATGTTGTTGGCAATAATTTGCTGATGGATTCAAACATATTAAGTTGCATTCTGAATAACATCGTTGCATTCTCTAAATTGAAGAAAAAGGGAATGTGGAGCAAAGTGAAATAGTTAACATGCATTTTTCAAGATAAATAAATTTGAATTTTTTTTTTAAAGTTACAGCATTTAAAGAAAGAACAAAGTACGAGTATTTTATAACAAAACTTACATTAAAGCGTTATTTTTCATTTTTAGCAGTAAATTTGTACCTTAAAAACGTGGAAAACTTTCTTTTTTATATGTCAAAGTGAAAAACTAATTATTTCCGAAGAAAATATTTTCTATTTGATTACTAAAACATTTTTCACCATATGACTGAATTAAATAAAAGAAAAAATGACTAATGAAACAATAAACGAATAAATAATTGAATTATATAATTAATATATGAAAAAAATAAATTATTTAAAAAAATTAAAAAATTGTTAATCAATGAATAAATGAACGAAGCAATGAAAGAAGGAATGTAAATGAATTAATTACTGAATGCCAACGTAACCAATACATACGTGGTTTAATGAATCATTGAATAATTACAAGATTAATAATTGAATAATTACAAGATTGAGTAATCAAGAGAGTAATAAAGAGTGAAGAAGTAATAAAGAGTTGATAGAAGTTGAGATTGAAAGAGTAATAAAGGTCAATCAATTGAGTAATAAAGATTGAGTAATAAGGTTGAATAATTACAAGATATTGATTGAATAATTACAAGTGGATGGGTTTCAAGAAACCCATCCACTTCGCCCCGCGTGCACCTGACAACATTTTACAAACATTTAAAATCAAAACATATCTAACGTTAACTAAATACTCAACTGAACATCAGGAAGTCTCAATTCATATTTTAAGTGTTAATTATAAAAACTGAATCATTTAATTAAGGAAAAATATTTTTCATAGACACAAAATATTGCAATATTTTGATTGAAATCCACTATACGTGTAAAAACATAGTGATCAATATTTCTAGATTAGTGGCGCTGCAAGTAGTGTAAACATTTTACCATTTCCCGATGTCCCGCTTTTTCATTTTCCCCACATTTCCCTGCCTAAAGTTTAAAAAAAAGCTGCAATTGCAAGATTCTATTTCTTTAAATTAATTGCAAGAAATCTCAAACAACATCTTATATAACATTTAGGTTATTCTTACAGCAGTTTTTAAATTATACTTATTCGTTTAAACATTTATTATAACAATAGTTTCCAGTTTAGGTTTGCCCAAACTATATGGATAATGACTATTCCAAATTGATTTACAATTTTGTAAAATTTTGTATATAAAATAGCGTGAGGTGTTCAGAGCCATCTAGCGAGTGAAGTATTGGACGAAACATTGCCAAATTTCATGGGCGCGTACACAGTAGAGCAAGGGATTTTTATTTCTGAAATGAAAAAAATATAATACGAAAAATCTACACCAGGGGGAATTTTAGCCTTAAAAAGGTGTATTACTGTGGATATTGAAGGCTTAAATGCTAACTGATAAAAATGCATTAATTTTTTCACAAAATATGTTTTTTACGTACAAATGAGGTTCAATATGACCAACATCAAAATTTTCCGGGTACTGAATACAATGCACTATATTTTCCACACATTTTGAAGGGGGGGGGGATAAAATCTCCTACCTGTTAAGTAATTCGAGTTTTCAAAGTTGAGATATCGGGAACATGTCGGGAACATGTCGTAGATACCACACCGTGAAGAAATCCCCATGACCAAACGCCACAAGGTGAAAGTTTGGGCGACCACGGTAGCCATACTATAGGAAATGTATGACTAATAAAACTGCAAAAAAGTAATGTTACTGCTATAAACAGTACCTACAGTCCAACGTGGGGTGGTGCACTATCCTACATGAATATTATACAAGAAAGAAATCCTTGCTGCCGCGCCGAAATTTCTTCGTGACGCCGTTTGATATTATTCTTGTCTTGTTACAAATTGAAATTCCGTGTTGATTTTAGTAAACCTCATCTGTAAGGAACAAACATTTGGAGTAAAAGAGTGATGTGTACTGCATTTTTATGCATTTAACTCTTTAATTTTCGCAAGCAATACATTTTTGCAGCGCCAAAATCCCCCCCCCCCCCTGGTGGTATAGCTGTTGGTAATTTGTTTATTGTAGACACCAAAATCCCACGGTCTGCTATGCACGCCTATGAAATTTGGCAATTTTTCGTCCAATACTTCACTTGCTATAGGGCTCTCAACACCTCACGTTATTTTATAACCACCCAGTACGTCGCTGCCTTGCGTTCAAAATTACCTCTAAAGAAAATACACATCTCTCTCATGCTAACTTCTCGGTACAAGAAACCCTTTGTTTTATTTTTCATTCGTTCATTTACTTTTAACAGGAAGTTCTTTTATTTTTCACTTCTCTTCCTGTTCCTTGACATCTGTTTTCTCAATTTTCTTTATAATAAAGCATGTATTAAGCATCAACTTTTCCTTTGTCTTGTTTGCCTTAGACAGGAAAAGGATGAATTCTACTCAGACGCTCTTTATAAGTTTTTAAACAACAAATGGATGTATTATTATTCCTAGCTTCGATGATTTTCCAAAAATTATTTGGATTTTTTTTTACTTCTGTAAATATTACTCTTATTATTTATTTTCTACTTCTCCATTAATTTTCATCGTAATTTTTTTCTCAACTTTGTACTTTTTTATCATTTGGTCCAAGCATGAAATAAAATGATCCGCTGCCTACGTTATTGCTTTATCGTTGACTCTCAAATGCATCTCCTTGTGTCATTTCTGCAGTTACGACTGCTCAGACTTTTTACGGATAATTTACCTTGCGTCAAAATGAGAAAAACAATATATAACGAAGAAAATAGCCTTCACGTTGTACCTATTAAGCCATGTGAGATGATATATTCATCAATCTTATGTGACTAAGCAGCAGTTACATTCGCGACGTTAACGTCTAATTGTTTTTACACTTGAGGTAGCTTCAGAGATCTCTAATTGTCTATTTGCGGACATTGTCAGACGTTTTAGATACCATAGGCGGAATGTCAGTAACTATCCTTGGTTAAATTTGTTGTATAAAAAGCGATCGGGCGTCAGACACTTCTTAGTTACTTTTCATTATACTGGCTCCTGAACACAGCGCCGCAGACTAACTGTCTCAAGAAAAACTATTTTACTGTCTACATATTTTAAATACATATACTATAATTAGAAAAGTAAAAGTTAATACCCCCCTCCCCCCAAAAAAAAGAATTCGAAAACTATTTATTGTTTTATAATATGGTTTCGATACGGCTTTTCTTTCTATTTTTTTCTTTTTTTCAAGCAGTCATTTTCCCAACTCAAATTTAATGAACCTTAAAACAGATTACAAAGTATTGTTGCAGGTTTTGATGGGGGGGGGGAGTCATGACCCCTATGATCCCCTTCCTTGTATCCACTTCTTTCGGTTCCGATCAAGCTTTTAATTTTTCCGAGCAAACATTTAAATACTGTTGCCGGTTTGGGGGGAGGGTCATGTCCCCTTGACCCCCTCCTTCTATCCGCCACTGAGTACAATAAAGCTAAAATCAAATAGATGACGAAAGAGCGAAAAAATGAAAATATGCATTTTTTCCCCTCTCCTTTTAATGACACTGGTATTTTTGTGAAAAAAAATCTTTTTCTTCTTTCTCTATTGCGAAAAGTGCAAACAAATGCCAAGTAAAGTAAATTCCAATCGAGATCAACTGCTAACTGCTCTTTTTCTCACTCAATTATGTCTGTAAATTGAATTTGAGAGGCGTATTTGGACAACTTCTGCTTTTAAAAATTGCAGAAAAAAGACATTAGGTAAAACTAGCTACTAATTTTTATAAAGTTACTTTTAAATTCATTAACAAAATATTAAATCTGCTGCATTTTTATGAATTTCATATACGTGCCCGATTTAGACTCTTTTTAAAAAAAATTTCAACAAGAATAATGACGTGAACGACCAGAAGAACGCATAATTGATGTTAAGTAAACAGCATTTAACCTGAATTTTTTTCGAATTAATTACGGAAATAACACAAATTTAAAAACACTTAATTGTGCTACGTTAGCAGTTCTGTTGGGAATTTAAAAAAATGATAGACAAATGGAAGAATCAAACAAAACACAAAATCAAAAAAAAAAATGTGAACTAGGTTTTTTGCAACTCTTTCAAAGATGAATTGAAAACTGCTATTTTCTATCATTCTAGATTAATTGCAAAATTCTTTTGCGATAAAAAAATTATTATTTAATGTGAATGTTCAGATATAAATGTTATTTGAAAGGTGTCACGAAAAAAAACTTTTTTTTTTCGTTACGAATGAGAAATTAATTTGTGGTATAAAAAAAATTCTATTCATAGCTGCTTTAATTAGGTTTCACTGCTCATTTTCTAACATAAATACATGGTGAAAAAAAACAGGAAAATTATTTAGCTGAGTTGATGTATGTATTTATTTACCAAACACTTTTGTTTATTTATGTTTTCCAAAAAAGTACTTATGTTTTCCCTGTCATTTTTTTTACATGATGTTTTCAACTCTTGTTTCTTCTTTTTGTTTTAATTTTTGCAAATATTTGTAAAGAAGCTTTGCTAAACTTAATCAAAATATCGTTTTCTTTCTTTTTTATTTTTTTATGTTTGATAATTTATACGCTATAAAATTTAACTGAAGAAGAACACTAGAAAAATCAATAACAAATAAAATTATCAGTAACATTAGTTATACAGTAAAGTTGACAAAAAGAGAATCAAAAATTTTATGCTTAAAATATTTTTCCAACGAATATATTAGTAAAAATACACCAATGAAGACCTTCATACAGGCGTCAGCTTTAAGAATAGACAATAATCCCAGAAGCAGAAAGAGGGGAAATTACAGGTGAAAAAATTTCGTTTTGTTTCCGTTAATCAATGAAATCAGTACGATTTTTACTTTTCTTCGATGCAGCATGTATGCGTAGTATATGCCAACGTTTTCTTTCCTTCACAAAGACATTACTGGTCACATAGACCGCACATTCTAAAATAATACATTTCAAAAAATACAACGGTTTGATACAAGTAGATGATGTAATAAACAAATGTTCTACACTCGAAACTACGGTTTCTCCTGTGGCAAAAAATAGGAAGTTTGTATGTATACGTTTAAATAACTAGGTACATGATGGCTCTTGTGGTATAATGGATTATGGGGTATACCGAGGTGTTCTATAACTGGGAACTGCTGCAGAGTTCGCTGCTATTATAATCTGCTAAGGTTTCATCATGAACAATGGTTTAAAATTTGATTTAGATTAGATTAGAGCAATAACTCTTCGCTCTAAAAGATGAGCAAAAATTATAGAAATTCAAAAACGTCCTTATTATTTTTTTTATATAAAAGCGATCAGAATTTATATAAAAAAGGGGGGGAGCTTAAATTCAACAGAACACAAATTATTTATATGTATTGTTTAAAGTAATTTCACTCCCACAGATCTAAGATTATAGTATTCAGATACCTTTACTAATCATTTAAATTGGAGAAAGAGTGCTACTCCGAGCTGCAATCAAATCTCCCTTGAGAAAATGCATGATAGGTTAACCAGCAAGATAAGATTTTTGTTTCGAGGTAACAGGATATTGTCTAAGAATATGTTAATATCTTCCGCCATTTTTAACATTAAACCTATCCTTCAATCCTGATTAAAAGCGTTGTGAAAAATTAATGGAACTTTAAACCACAGTTAAATTTTAATCTGGAGCAGTTTAAAGATGTCACGTTCCCTTTATCTAAAGGCGAATCGAAAACGGATGTTTCGCAAATGAAGGAATCTCGTTGAAGATTTGAAAACATTCGAGAGTTTTTCACAAGCGTGGAACACTATAAAGTCACATTAAAAGCATTAATGTTGGTCCACTTACTTTCTAAGGATAGATAAAAAATAATGGTTTTTCGAAATGATCTCTGGTTTTGCGTTATCGGTGATAACTTAATTTGAAAGAGTTTCTTGCCGAAAATTTACTGCAATGAAATTTTTTTTAAAAAGGAATAAAAGAGAAACGTAATTTAGTTAGAAAAAGAACATTATATTGTAAAAATTAAAAATTTGTGTATCAATAACTGCAATGTAATTTTTCAAGAAACTGTAATGACGTCTAAAAACTTTCAAAAAAAAACTGGTGGCACACCAATACATCTAATGTTACTTTCATAAAAACCGTGGTGACACACCAATCACTGACTAAGAAAACAATGGCGAGAAATCCAAAACTGCAGCGTAACTTTTAAGAAATTTAATGAAGCATCAACTACTGCAATTTCATTTGTATAAAACTATGACGGCACGTTAATAACTGCACCGTCACTTTGAAAAAAAAAACTGTGATGCACATGAATCACTAATTACACAACAAAACTGCAATTCCTCGTTCAAGAAAACTATGACGATACATCAGTAACTGCAACATCACTTTCAAGAAAACTATAGTGACACCCAATAATTGCATGATGACACATTAATAGCTGCTCTGCCACTTTCAAATAATTGTTCTTTGGTTCTATTACTTTCAATGGCACAAGAGCCAGAAGATACAAGAGAGTCGGGGGGGGGGGGGGGAACCAAAGGTGAAAAACTAGTTGAACTATAAAGGACACAAAACTTCTGAAATTTAGAAGAAAATGTTCGTAAGAAACAAGAACGAAGTTTTGAACTTTGAAAAAGAGGCCGAAATATTCAACTGTTAAGGAATTTTGAAAAACAAAAAACATATATACAACAAAACAAATAGGAGACAGAAAACAATAACACAGGGACTAAGACTAAAACAAAAAGCCAATCTCCTGAAGGAAGGGGAACAATTGGGGATGAGGAGTGTCCCCTAGAAACTCCTTCAAAGGTGGATGAAACTGATTAAAAAATTTGAAACGGATATGATTGAAAATTGAACAATTACAAAAGATATGCAAAACTGTCTGATTGGCATTGCATGTGTTGCAGAACGGAGCTGGTTCTCGAGAAAAAAGATGTTTGTGTGTGAATCTGGTATGACCAATAAGGAGCCGAGATACTATAACTTGTTCTCTTCTGGTGATCTTAAATGACTTGAAACGTTTCATTGACGGCTGGATGAAGTGAAATACTTTCAAATAAACTTACAACACTTCAACAAATGTAGCTTCAATTTTACGAAAATTACAACACATCAATGGCGTAGAGAATAGTGATGTTCCGGATATCCGCATCCGTATCCGTATCCGCGGATATCCGAGGGAAAACAAAGATCTGCATCCGAATCGGTATCCGCTACTTTTTTGGCGGATCTTAAACGGATCTTTTCTATTCTAAAAATTCTTAAATATTTGAATAAAAGACTCTTAAATTCCGTTATAATTAGGTTTTATTCCCTATTTAAATTATAAGCTGTAATTTCAGAAGCCAATTTGTACCCCCCATTCCAAAACGAAACGGGTAATAAGTTTTAAAAGTATATCTGTGTGTCTATTTGTGGCATCGTAGTTCCTCAACAGATGAACCGATTTTGATAGTTCTTTTTTCCGTTCAAAAGGTGACTTGATCGAAAGTGTTCTTAGCTTGGTCTCGTTTTGCAAAACTTGAATTACCGGAAATATTAATAAAAACCGACTTAACGTATTTCAGAATTATGGTAGTAAAAACTTACCCGTACGTTTAAAATATTGGCCCCAAATTGAGAGAACTTAGTTTTCTGCATTTGATATTTGTTTGGAACTTCCAAGTTACATACAGTAAAAGCTATAATCGTATTAAGGAAATTTTAAATGCAATTCAAAGCCTTTATACGCGTGATGAGTAGCTATTTCATAGTCTGATAAGGAGAAAAGCTCAATGATTTAAAATTTCTATCCGCTGTCAGTTCATATTTGTTAACAATGTGTGTTCTGACCCGCGAAATTCATCTCAAAATCAGGTCAGCTTTCTGGTACATGTTTTTTTTTTTAATTTTAGTTTAATATTAGTTTTTGTTATTGAGTTGGAGTTTCTGTTATTCTTCATTTTGGTTTTTCTTGGCATTCCTCAAAAAAAAGTGAGACTAAATTCTCTATTTACTGTTTGTAAAGGTGTTCCCGTCTCTGTTATTCTGTCGGTCGGAGTAAGTTGGGTGGAATGGGTCAGCGCTGCATTTATGCTGAAATAAAATGTGAAAAATATTTCTAGCCTGTCCAGTAGCAGCTTTGCGCTCTTGCTTCTGTATCCTACATCTACCGAGCAAGCTAGAAATAATTTATCACATTCTATCTAAGCATTAATGCAGCGTTGATCCATTCCTTCCAACTCTCCCTCAATTTTAACGGAGATTTCTTTAAAGAATAAATCATAGTCTTGATTATATTTTCGCCATAGATGACATTTTTTGAAGAAGCAGTGTTATTATTCTGTCGGAAATACCTTCCGTAACAAATTAAACACTTAGATAGTTGAATTGGGTTTTTAAAAAAAAAATGAGATTCGTATTCGTATCCACGGATCTTGACACTAATGATCCGGATCCGTACCCACGGATCTACTTTTTTGACGATCCGGCACATCACTAGTAGAGACACACCAGTGGTTGTAATGTCACACTAGAAAACTGTCCTGACACACCAATAACTGCAACGTCGCTTTCAAGAAAACTTTTGTTGTACACCAATACGTGCAACTTCACCTTCAAGAAAACTAATAACGCTTCAATGACTGAAATGACACTTTCAAAAGGCCTTTGAGCATCATTTCTAGAAAACATGGTATTTCATTCTTGATCCATCATTGGCTTACAGCAGTAACTACAAGAAATTGAAGTAAATATCGATCCATAGCAAATGTAGAGGATTTTAATTAGCTTCGAGGTAGGTAATTTCTGTGAAATTAAAATCACAATGTAGCAAGAGCAATGTTAAATAGAGTTTAATTAAAGTGTGTTGGTGCAGAAGAGAAACGTAGAGTTTGAGCAGTAGAATGAATGGATAATGTATTTCAGATCAGTTCTAAACGAATAATCGTCTGCACAATGAATATCGCTATAAATATTTCAACAAGAAAGTTTGAGATGAACTTAAATACTTTTCTTGAAATATAAAATAAATGAAATAATAGTTGTTGCCTTTGATTTTTAACTTTATTTTGGAGAAGCAAAAGGATATTAAGTGTCAAAATTATAAATTTAGAAACAACTGGTACAAATGGTACAAAAAAAAAATTCCTACACGATTCTGGGTAAGGGAGGATAGTACAAACATTGTGGTAGGTGCTGCTATGCAGCATGATTTAGAAAACCTTTTCAACGAAAGTTTACCAAGGTATTCTTCTTCGCATACGCTTTACTTAAAACTTGACAAACTGAACTTATTTCCCTTTGCTTCTCACTGCCTCAAATTTTGCCGAAATCACTAAAATTTTGTGTGATAAAACAGCGTGAAATTGCAAAGCAAAGATTTACGAATGCTTCTACAATTTAGGGAAATGTGGAGCAAAGTGAAAGTAAAGATAACTTACCATTTTCAAAATGAACAGATTGGAAACTTATTTGGGAAATTGCAGTATATAAAGAAAAAAACAATGTATTTTGTAATAAAACTTGCATTGAAATTTTTTTTTAATTTTTGGCAGTAAATTTGTAGGTACTTCTAAAAAAAGTGACAACTTTGTCTTTATTTATCTTTTGTTTAAGACAAAATAAAAAAAAGGAAATGTTATTTTAAAGAAATATTTTCTATTTATTTGCTAAAAATATGTTTCTTCAAATGAATGAATAAACAAACGAATGAAAAAATAAATGAATAAATGATAAAACAATAAATGAGAGAGAGGGAAAAACTAAATAAATAAATAAATTTCTATGGATGAAATATGTGAATAAAATCGAGAAATGAATGAGGAAATAAGTGAATGAATGATTAAATGAGTGAATTAATAAGTGATGATATTAAAATGATTTAGTGAATGAATACGCAAATGATTGAATAAATAAGCGAATATCTAACAAAATATTGAAATATACGTATCAAATTTTGAAAAGAACTAGAACTATTTTTCTCCTTGATATTTAGAGTTACTTATTTTTTGACTGGCATCAAATATATATTTAAGAACTTAGTTTAACTATTGCTAGATAGGTGGCGAGACAAAACCTGAAAATATTTTACCATTTAACACTTCGCCCATTATTTCACTTTACCCCTCATTCTCCTACATAATTTAAAGATGACAAGTTACAAGAATTACTAAATGCTGTTTTTTGTTTTTATGTTGTTGCGTCTTTATCTGTTGTTTTTTCAAGCATATTTTCACAATTAGCTTAAAATATTGCTTGATGGTTGCACTTAATCATATTGTGGCGTTTTTTGTTTGACAAGTTTAATTCATGACTTTAAAATTCCGTAGAACACTCTTGGGTAGCGATTCTCCACCGGAGGTCCGATAGACCGACACCGGCCCACAGAAAAATTTGACCGATCCTCAAAAATTCTTCCCTTTAGCAGAAAGAAAAAACATTTCCTTATTCAAAAAAAGTAAACTTTTACTATTTATAATTATTATTTCATTTATTATTTCTATTATTTTTGCAAAAATGAAAAAAAAAAAAAAAAAAAAAAAAAACCTCAACCGTTTGCAAAAGTTTTCTCAGAATCCAATTATCTGTAAAGGACCTTTTCGACTTTGCACAATCCTGTTTACGCGCGAAAACAGTTTCCAGAACACCACATCCAGCATTTAGCACTTAACATCCATATCATCAAGCCCCTTGACCTTCGTTTGAATTTTGGCGTCCGGAATTCTCAAATTACGGTTGCGATAAAAACCATTAATAGAAACAAGAAATACAATGAGTAGGGTCCTATCGCAATTCGTGATTGCGAAAAACATAATTTGAATTCAAGATCTCAAAGATTAAAATTAATTTTTTTCTCAAACAAAAGAAAATACGGAAAAACCCACACCGCTGCGTAAAACAAATTTACATGTTTTTAACGGTCCGCAAATGCAAGGTTTTCTTTCTCTCTCTCTCTCTTTTTTTGCAAAAAAAGGGGGGGAAGAAGAAGGAAAGAAAAGGGAAAAAAATAAATAAAAACAAAAAACCCGACTGCGTAAAAACTAAAAAAAAAATAAATAAATAAAACGAAAAATATGTAAGCTGAGTAGTTTAGTACGTTATTGTCTTACCTGGGTACGATTATAAAACTATTTAAATGGTGTAGTTATTGAGTAGTAATAACATACTAAACTACTGGCTTTATATATATATATATATATATATATATATATATATATATATATATATATATATATATATATATATATATATATATATATATATATATATATATATATATATATATATATATATATATATATATATTTAGTTTTTTTTTTTGGTTTTTACGCAGTCAGGTGTTTTGTTTGTATTTAATAATTTTTTATTTTACACTTTCTAGTTAATTTTTATTGACTTAGTAATTGTGATTATAAGAAGGTGCATTTCGCAATCTTGTCATTTCATTGAGAGAGTTTGTAACGTGAGGTTTATTAAGTAACTTGGAGTGGTCTAAAGTACTGATAATTAGTCCCTTAGGGACCAAACTCGGCTTAAAGCTACATGTGCTTGACCTTCGGCAAAAATGCGCAAACTTATGTCAACCACAGCAATTATATAAACAGCCTGTATAACTCATGATGACGCGTGCAAGGAAACGTCGTCAGTCAAATCTTTTTCGCAAAACTAAAAATGCCTCTCAAGAAAGAACACGTCGGAAAACTCAGTCCCTTGAATCAAGGCAAAAACAAATGCAACATGTTAGAGATGAAAATCGAATTACTAGACTTTCTTTCTTTTGATGCTTATTGCACGCGTTTATTTTGATGAGGACTACAATCTGAGTGTCTTGCCTCCCTTACGCATGATGTATTTTTTATTACAGCACAAAATACATATAAACAACGCATGAAAGAATTTACATCAGAAAGAGGGGAAAGTACATCCGGAGTGAGGGTAGGAGTCGAACCCACCGCCTCAAGTGTGAGAAGCAATCGCTTAGACCACTCGACCACTTAGGCCCTAATTAGTAGACTTAGTAAACAAAAAATTCAGGCAGTGAAAGATACCTACATTTGTCGCACGCTGTGTCGCACGCAGGTAGCGCGCGATACGAGATCGAACTGACAAAATGGTAAATGGTTGTTAATATGGTGAGTTTTGATTACTGTCACGTGTTTAGTGACACTCCCAAGGTTAAGACAAATCGATTGATGTAAGAGTTATCAAAATTGGCCAAGGCGTTTAGCCCCTAAAACGCCACATAGGAACAAACATACATACATGGACTAATAAACACATTACCCTCCTTTGCATCGTGCACGCGCAGTCGGGTAAGAAAAAAAAGGAAACAAACATACCAATCCACGAATTTTTTTTTCAAAAACTCGTTTCCGGTCCACGTGTCGAAAACGGTTGAGAAACGCTAGGGTCTCGATTCGGATTTGGACCATTTTTCCCGTGAGTTTTATGTGATACTAGCGGTGCCCGCACGGCTTTGCCCGTAGTAGAAAATTAAAAGGTCATTTGGTTCGCCTGTATATTTGCAAATAATGGATGATGAATTTCTCCCCAATTTGCTATGTTCATTTGCTCGTCCATGTTACGGTTCCACGTTATGACAATTTGGTAATTTACTCGTTCATGTTATGATAATTTGCTCGGTAAAATGTTCTTAAAATTGGAATAGAAAAGGAACAAAATCGAATTTTCGAAAAATCGCTTCGAGGTGCACGCTTCATGCTACAAACTAATTTCATGCCAAATTTCAGGAAAATCGCCGAACGGTTTAGGCGCTATGTGTGTCACAGAGATCCAGACAAATATCTCGACAGAGATCTAGACAGATATCCCGACAGAGATCCAGATATCCAGACAAACTTTGAGCTTTATTATTAATAAAGAATACAAGGGAAAACGCAGTTTATAATAAATAGTAGAATAAATTGCTAGATAATTCCTTACGAATTGCATTATTGAACATATTGTGTTTAATTTTTTGCACTGAAATAGCTAAATACTTCTCTATACAGGGTTCACACTCTATTAAGATTAAAATTTTAATGACTTCATAACCATTCATAACCTTCATAACCTAGTTATACTAAGAAAATATTACTATTTAATATCAAACTGGCCAATTTTCGAAAATGAGTTTTAGCAAAACTTCTACGTCAATGTCACCACTTCATCAAAGCACTTTCTTGTGATTTCAAAAACTAAACTATTCTTATTTGTCTTTATTGTAGAAATTGAAGTATAGTGAATGCAATATATTGATGTTTAAATGCCTAATAAATGAGGCAGAATGATAATAAATGGGACAAATGTTTGATAAGTATTACTAAGTTTGAATAAAGATTATTCAAAAAAATATATTGCCTTTTGATGTCAACGGTGTATCTAATTATCCATGAAACTTGACAGTATTTGGGTTCTTTAAAATGAAGTCATTCTTCAGTATATTCAATATTCAGCACCAAATATTTTTAAAGAACCTTTCAGGATTAAAAAGGTCTTCCTATTCAAATGCAATTGTTTACTTATTTACACAGTTTCAAATGCATATAAATTAATTGGTGTTTGAGTTTCAGAACATACTGTTCAATTTGTGACATTGAATATAACAGCGTCATATGCTGATCGATGCTGAGCCGCATGGATCAGTTTCACGGGCCGTAAGTTGAGCACCTCTGTTTAGATCATTAAAATTTCTTTATTTATGTATTCATCTCATGGCTAAATATCTTTATTTTCTAAAACCTTCAACAAATTAAGATAAACTCTGATAAATTTAATAATAAAGTTTCTAGAGACAAAAGTTTCTAGAGTATGGTTGAAATGAATTTGGATACAATTCAAGAGCACTTTTTGAGTGGGCATAGCAAAAAAACGTGTAATTACAATGCTTCAAAATATAAAATACGAGAAGTGTTAAAAATGATGATAAATTGAAAATTAGGGATATCCAAGCAGTAACATCATATTGCAAAAGAAGACGGGTGGCTGTTATAGAAGCGGATGCAGTGGGATTTCAAAACTTAGATTTGTTTTGGGGATCGTTCGGTTTTTCAGTTTTAAGAGCTTTTATATGCAGTACTTTTAAATCTCTCCAAGATTTTTAATGCTTTTTTAGCGCTACTGTTACTTTTTCTTTGCCCAGAACATTTTTCCATGACTTTAAATAAATTTCCATGACTTCTAATGAAACATTAGTTTTGCATGACTTTCCAGGATTTCCATGATATCGTACGAATCCATTAAAGGTTTTATCTTTTTACAGAAAATGCATCAGATGCAAAAAAAAAAAGACCTGTGACCCCCCCCCCACTTCCCCCAATCAACTCTTAATTTGAATTCTGAAACTTTCATTTCAAATTATGTTTTTCGCAATCACGAGTTGCGACAAGACCCTACTCATTGGAGTTATTGTTTCTAGAAAGCCCCCCCCCCTCAAGCATATTTCTCCTCCTGGTTGGTTATGTGTGTAAAGTTGAGTGTGTGTGTGTGTGTGTGTGTGTGTAAAGGCGCGCGCGTACGTGAATGTGAATATGTATGAGCATGCGTGTGTAGGACATGGACGCCACCGTCCAACAGAAATGGATTCTGGGGGACAGTGCTCAGGACCAGAGGCGCCGCGCCGATGAGCAGTGGTGCTGCTGGTCCAAGCTGAAAAAAGGAACCACAACATCAAGGACGGTCAAGTGAGAACAATAAGCAATCGTGATTGCTCAAAAAAATTCTTATAAAGACGAATTATGAAGGAAATTTGTTCAACACATATAGGAAATATGTATGGGTATGAAAGATTGAATTATTCGTAGAACTGCTGGAAATTTATTATAGTTAAGTAATAAAATATCCACTAAGCGTTAAAAAAGGTTATATATAAATGTACAAAATTTTTCGCAATAAAATTTTACTAATTATGCTACTACACAATAATAAACTCAGTTTATGTGTTTCATTCTACATAGGAAACAATTATTTAATTATCGAAAAAGCATTTTTAGTATAGATACGGGTAATAAATGGTAAATAAGCAGTTATTTTTTTATATCTCTAAATGCTTTTGGGCTCAGTATCAAAAATAGAAAAACTTAATGTCTGCGGAATAGAATTTCTTTATTACAGAAATAAATAACAGTGAGAAAATGAAAAAATGTGTCGATAAAAAGATTTGTTGACAGAGTATTTAGAATTCCCCTGAGGGAGAGAAAAGCTAAAATAACCTATTATCCTCCATTAATTGCACTTTTTTTTTCATCCAATATAGGAAAAAGAGTAGCTCGAAGCCTTTCTATGGTAATACATGCATTATCATAAAAAATGGTAATGATTTTTTCCTGAAAAGTCATAAAGGATGTGAAAAAATATTCACTTGTTTCAAAACATTTTCCCATCTCCTTAACTTTCAGCGAAGTTTTGTAAACAGAGGCATTATACAATCATGATGTAAAAAACAATTTCGATAGGACTTGCATCAACTAAATGATGCAAGTATCACTGAGCTTTTTCTTTTTACTATTTAACCTTTTTTTAAGGAAAAATTTATCTGAAAAACGTACTCAGTTGTTTCAACTTATTTTCGCATCTACTTTCATTTTAACACTGAGAATTGGTGGTATTTTTATTTCTTACCTTGCTGCGTTGCTCAGTCTACCTCGAAAACAAAAGTTATGGCAAGTTAAGCGTCTTTAAAAATCAAGCTTAAAAAAAGAAAGAAAAAATAACGTAAAATTTTTACATGTAGAAAAGAGCAATTTCATGATTCGAAATTTAAATTTAGATCTCTTTGAATTTTTCTTAAAATTCCAAAAATTCCGCCATTGCTATAAAAAAAGGTATAAACATTCCCTTTCATGGATTTTTCGGCTCCATAAACGGGGATGAAAGAAATTCTATGTAAATTCCTGAGCATCGAAGGACCTCTGTGGCAAATTTGGTAAAGACCCCACGTAAACTGGATTTATAAAATGAACATACACTTAAATACAACCCCTATACATATTGTACATCTATAGACATATCACTTGTCTATGGAATTGTACAATAAAATACGGAGATTGGAATAACTGTTCTATGAAAATTATAGTCGATTTTCAACCTCTATGACCATTTTTTGCCACGTGTACATATCCGATGCTTAGAACATAGTCTTATTCTACAGCCAAGGGTGTAGTGGGGGTGGAATGCGCTGGTGAAGCTTTTCGGTTCTTTTGTACTTGGCGAGACGCCGTTCCGAAATAATATTTTGAGTAATAATTTATCTTTATTCTATTTAAAAATTCAAATTATTGTATAAAACAAACTATTTTAAAACACGAAATGTTTATTGCACCTATTTTAAAAGTAGTGTTAATTAATAATTTTTTCACACAATTATATTGTATAGACAAGGTTCCGTTATTTTCAGGAGAAACCCCCACATCGATAGATGAACAAAGCAAGACGACAACGATGGTTTGAATTAATTAACTTTTTCATCAGTCTTGTGTTCCGGGAAGAAAAAAATTATAACAATAACACTGCTAATATCTAATACTAAAGCTGAAGAAAAATATTACATTAGCCTGAACCAATAAATCTGAAACCAAAATCGTCGTCGCTGATCATGGACTCAGTGAACGCTGATTGGAGACCAAAATTTTCTCCTTGGGTGGTAATACCAAATCTTTAACGTACTCGGATTCCAGTATCGCTTAAAACAGCGGTTCCCAACCTTTTTCTCTTTGCGAACCCCTTGGAACAGGCAAAAAAGTTCACGAACCCCCTGATGTTAAAATTAGTAACATGTAAGAAACAATAAAAAAACAGCATGTTTGCTTTCCATTTTTTGCAGCATTTGATTGCAATAAACAAAAATATAATTGTAAAATATCATTAAGTGCAAACATTAATAAAAAGTTAAAACTACATCTACAAGAAAAATTATAAACAAGAAGTTTTATAAACCAACTACTTTTTTTAAGCATACTTTAAATTGGGGAAAAAATCCTTAAAGCGATATTTGTGGCTGTTTGACGGAACAAAGAAACTGAAAGTTTGGTTCAATGTCTGACAGTTTGAGTCTTAAATCAGGCTCTGCATTCAATCTGCTTCGGTATTTATCTTTGAGATAAGTATAGGAGGAAAATCCTTTCTCGCACAGATATGTTGTACAAAATGGTAATAAAATTCGAATTGCTTTTTTGGACAAAACGGTATAGTCATTTCTTACACTGAGCCAGAAGTCAATTAACGAGAGCTCTTTAAAGGTAGTTTTCAATGAATTATCACAGGATAACTCGATGAGCATTTCCTTTTCAGGTAATGTCAGGGTGTTCTCTAAGCATGGATTTCCTTCAAAAGGATTGCGTATCCAGTTGTTTGAGAGAGGGACGTTACGCCTATTAGGAAAATACTCGTCAAAAGTTAGTTCAAGATGTTGCAGATGTTCACATACATTTCTTTTAACGCTTTCATCAAGTTTCATTGAGTTTTCTGATAAAAAACTACTAAGAGAAGTGAAACAAGAAAACTCACCCATTTCCAGGCATTGGATCCAGAAATTCAATTTTTTTACCATAGCTTCAATTTTATCATATACCACGAAAATATTAACAACTGCACCTTGCAAGGATAGATTTAATTCATTTAATTTTGAAAAGATGTCAGCTAAATATGCAAGCCTTTGCATCCAAAAAGGATCGAATATGCAAGTGGACAAGTGAAATGGATGATCAACAAAAAATGCTTGGACTTCTGACTTCAATTCAAATAAGCGTGTCAAAATTTTGCCACGGGAAAGCCATATAACTTCTGTGTGAAGAAGTAAAGTAACATGAAGGCTTCTCAATTCCTCACAAAGCGCGTGAAATAGACGGCAGTTTGTGGCACGTGATTTTATGAAATTTACAATTTTTACCGCATCATTCAAAGTAGCGGATAATGCTGCGGGAATACGCTTACATGCTAATGCTTGTCTATGAATGCAGCAATGAGTCCATTCAATTTTCTCGTTGATCTTCTTTACTCGCACCACAAAGCCAACAAATTTTCCTGTCATTGATTTTGCACCATCCGTGCACACACCCACTCACAAAGACCAATCTATTCCATTTTCTTCAAAGTAACTGTTGACCAGTTCGAAAATTGCTTCTCCAGTTGCGTTGGTTTTCAAAGGTTTTGCAAATAGTACATCTTCTTGAATTGCATCGTTAAAAATATACCTAACATAGACAAGTAATATTGCAGCGTTTGCTACATCCGTCGACGCATCAAGCTGGATCGCAAAATTATTCTCTTTTATTCTATTCACAAGTTCTTTCTCCACATTACTTGCCAAATCAGTAATTCTGCGTGACTGTGTTGTTTGATAGCGGAACCAGGTCAATTTTTTTTTTTTTTTTGCTGACTTTTCTCCCAGCTTACACTTAGCAATATCTTTAGCACACGGTCCAATTAAATTTTCTGCAATTGTATGTGGCTGTCCAGATCTTGCAATTCTATAACTGACTCGATATGAAGCTTCAAGGGCCATTTTACTATCTTCGTTGGATTCTAACAGGAACGTAGAGACGCTACACTTTTTAATATATTCCAATTTTCTTTTAAAATATTCGATAGGTTTGTCCTTGTGTGTCGGATGGTTTGTTTCGAGGTGTCTTCTCAGAAGTGACGGTTTCAAACTGCTGTTCGCTAGAACTTCGTTGCAGAGAAGACAAAGTGGTCTGTCTAGGTTCAGACTCTTCTCCAGTAAAATAAAAGCTCATTTGTAAATAGTCACTGTCATATTTTCGCTTTTTTCCTTTTTTCTCCCCTAGTTCACTTTTCTGTTTAGTCGGGGGAGGCGACAGTTCATTACAGCTATCTATTTCAATATCATGTGTTGATTCCAAAGTTACTCCTGATGTTGAGGGTTGATCGACTGACTGCTTGTCCATTTGTCGCTCAACCAAACTACCAGTTTTCAACCATCGATCCATAACAGCAGAAAGTTATTAAATCATAAAAATTACCAACACGATTATAACTTCACAAACAGAGTAGCAAGTTCACGTAGCAAAACCAATTGCAAACAAAATCACTTGTTCTCAAGCATCTCTAAAGTATCTCTAAATACGTCTGTTAACAACTATTTCCCCAGAACTATGAGCATGCTGATGTTTTGAAAACGAACAGATGGGTAAAATCCAGTAATAAATTTTAAGTTTGGAGCCTTTTGCTGTCATGTCTGCTATTCGATGACTGAATTCGACGGAAATTCCCGAGTTATATTTCAACTAGATTAGAAATAATACCCCTATGATGCATTGTTTGAGAATTCTTTATTTTTTTCGACATATGTATATTATGTATATTGTTTGATTGACTCCACGCGATGGCGCCTTTTTAAGGTCATCGTGATCCCCGCCACAGCTTAATACAACGTTTCTGCATGGCGCCTCGCAATAAAGAAGGAAGGATATCTCTTTTTGTTGTCTATCGGAAAAAAAAAATGAGAAAATTTCTTTTTAACCAAGATTATAAAACCGCTGAAAGATTTTTTTTTTTTTTTTTTTTTTTTTTTTTGAGCTTAATACAAGAGTCTGGCGCGTTTTCAAATTAAAAAAAAAAATTTGGTAACTATGTGTGCAAATTGAATATTTTATAATTTTTTACCAAACTAGGAAAAATCCGCCATTGCACCGAAATTTTCGCGAACCCCCTTCCTGCACCTCGCGAACCCCTGGGGGTTCGCGAACCACCGGTTGGGAACCTCTGGCTTAAAACATATTCTTTGATAGCTCCACTGTCATTGGCATTCCGTTACTGGACAATTTTCTAATTTATCTCCGGTTTAGTTTCGATAAATCATTTCTATTATATACTGATCTATGAAATTAAGACTTGAAAAGTTTTTTACACTTTCCGATATTGCTGCGTAAGGGACCTTAGTCTTTTGGAGACCTAGTGATATCCTCCGTTTCACACATCCCAGAGATTCCCGTTACTTGTCACGGTTAAGATTTAAAACAGATGAGTCTCTGAGGAGAGATTCATTTAAAATTTTGTAGGTTAATACAAAGTATGAGATTGGTTCTACCACGCAGAGTAGGATGAACTCATTATGATAAGTGAGAATAATAACTGTTTCTGAAACGCCCTATTGGACAGTTACAATACTCCAATATGGCATCCAGTCCTTCATTTACCACCATTTAGATATAAATACCAACAGCACAGATAATTTTGGAAAATTCAGGTTCCCACCAGGCGGTGGGCACCTGGGTTCTCACGATGCATAACTACAGTAGGATTTTAATTTGACCGGGAACGCCTGAGCCAAATAGGCTCTCAAAAGGTCTTTAGAATACCTCATAGCCATGCGACATGGAAACCTCAAAAGTAAGGATTGGAAGCTGTATTTTTTTAAATACGCAGACATAAAATTACCTTTACGCTATAGATTTTCTATATATAACTATGAAAACTGAGCTTTTATCACCGAGATTTAACAACATTTTGTATCGGATTTATGGGACATATTGCGAATTTCAGACTCCAAAACTTGGATTTTTCACTTTACAGGAAATCAAAACTTTAGCTGCCTACAAATCGCGTAATTCTTGACCAAGTAATGCACTCAACTTTAAATTATTTTGATTCGAAATATTTTCTTACATTGCGTAATTCAGTTCAAAGAGGCGTTTATGAAATTAAATTCTAGAGTAAGTGATCGAAAAACGGGCCACCACTTTCATTTTCTACTTACTGTTTTACCTGTTCACGCTAAAGGGATAACTTTAGTGCCAATAACTCTTAAAAACATTCATGAAGGTGATCATAGGGCTGAAAAACCATTACACCAGTTTTAAGTGTTTTAAAACTTCATGATTACGAAAAAAGGCAAAATTACGTTTTTCAAGAGGTGTTCAAAAACGGGCCACATGAGGAAAAAACTATTTTATCTCTTAAAAAATAAATAAACAGCATGAAATTTTAATTCAAAAATTTTATTAAATATTACTTTAGATTTTTATGAAAAATAAAAATCAATTATTTCATTTTTTAGTTTCAGAAGTTACAAATGTAGTAAACCTTTTTTTTCCATCCATCACTTTCGGATGTCTAGCCTTGCAGCAGATAATCCACTTCTCCCGTAATGTCATCTGAAAAGAATCTGTTTTAAAATATACATACTACATTGTAGTCATCAGATTTATCAAAAACAAGAACCACCTACTCGTCGTCCTTGTCGTTGCCATCAGTAGAAAGATCAGTGTGGTCTCCTTTCAAATCCGACTGTTGTCATTGGGATTTCCTATTGGACTTGTTGGTTTGACTTGAAGATTTTGGATGTTTTCTCTTTTCACGGGCAACTGATTACCCACTCACAATTTTTCGACTGTTTTTCAATGCATACTCCAAACTTTTCTCCAGTTCGTCTTTGTAAGGTGATCCAGTGATGATGCAAGTCTTGGCACTCTTGCGGCCGCGATTTTTCTTTTTCTTTGCAATAGTGGGGATTGGAAATATTTCATATGGACTGACGTGTTTGTATGTTGAAGTTTGACTATTTGGTAGTTGATTCGGATGCTGAAATCTGGATGTTTACTTGCCGAGGTCGAGAGTTGATGATGCGTTTTGGGTGAAGAACCAGTTAAGTTGACAGAAGATGCTGCAAAATGTGGTGAGCTGCAAGTTTTTATCAGCTTTGTGTTCTGCATAGAGATTTAAAATTTTCGGAAATTTTTCAAGTGGTGGAAAAAAAAACGGATTTTTCGTGAAAAATTGGAAAAAATGGGAAAATTGATTTTTTTATGAATAAAAATAGGGTTTCTTAATAGCTCTGCGTTTCTAGGAACATTTGAAGGGTTAAGCATCAAAAAATATATGCAGTCCACACATGTTCTTTTTCTGCTTGACCGAAATACAATAAAGGTAATTAGAAAAAGAAACTTTTTTGTTTTATCACTGAGAGCTTTTTTGGTTAAACACCAGAAATAAGTCAAGTCGTCGTTCAACCAATAATATTGGGTAAGGTGTGTCTAAACATAACAATTATATTTTCTATTTTAGATTGCCTTTGAAACTTGAAATAATAATTGTAATAATTTTGACTTTCAAACATGATTGATATTGTTTGAAAGAAAAATAAGTATGATTTCCCTTAATTACAATGTAACTTTGCTGTCTGAAAATGAAAGCTAGTGAGTTTTGATTTTTTCCAGTCCAGTCTAAATCTAAATCAAAACTAAATTGGTTTTCCTTTTCTTTCCAATAGAAACCCCAAACCAAAACTGCGTAATGGGTTCTAAAACTTAACCGAAACTTGAACCGGAGTTTCAGTTTATTCATACTGCCGTGCCGACGATAATATTCTTTGGCCGTGCTAAGCACAATAATAAAAGTAGTCATACCTGCACTTTTGAACAAAACTGAGTTATTATAACCAAGTTTTTTTCTGTTTCGTATTTTACTTAATAAAAAAAAATGTTTTAGGATCATTTAATCAGGAACTATTTTTTAAAAAAATTCTGGAAAAAAAATCTGAATCAAATATATGGAAGAGCCAAACTTTAAAACACAATGTCTCAGCTTGAGCTCAGTTGGAGATTATACTTTCGTGCTTTACACAGCATTATACAGGGTGCGGCAAAAAAAAATCGGACAAAGATTGCATCATCAAATGGAAGTAAAGTAATTTCATTTTAATGAGCGTCTTATTTATTTTTGTCTCTCACTTTATTGGAAAATAATTTACAATATATCTCCTAGTTTATGTATTGTTTTTCGGTTTTCTTACAATTAAGCAAAGGACCTGCCAGTTTAAAGTTGTTTAAGAAAGTAGAACGACAGCTCGTTTGCTTGTTGCGCCTCGGCATACAGTATTTGATGCGGTATGCCGCTTCAAGTGGCTTGGAAATGATAGTCAATGTCCGGAAAGTGTACAAAAATGAACAGTGAACGTTTAAGTTAATCGTCAGGTCATCCAAAAGTGAGTTCAATGAAATCCTTGGGTTTTCACGAGAGAAGTAGTTTGTAAGATGGGAAAATTTATGACCGATAACTGCGACTAAGGGCAAAAACAACTCTAACAGACGTTTTCAGAGTTCCAAAAAGTTCAGGCATTTGTATGACTCCAAAGATGACAGAAACTTTTGAGACGACCCGCAAGTCCACGCTAAAAGAGATACCTTTCACTGATTTATCGTTCAACCAGTTCATAACGCTTAGAAAAATAGGATTTTATCTGTAGACACTCCAAGGTTTACCTTAAATTACACGTAAGTTTGGACTCTCTAAACCAGTTGCTTTATAGGGAATAGGATTGATTAAAGGACTTGGGGTCCTTGAATGAAAATTTCAATAAGCAGTTGCACCTCTGTATTACTTTAAAAGGAGGCCAGTTTGAATTCAATTAATTTATTGATTGCTAAAGGTATTCTCATATTATTATTTCTTGTGTCATCTTAATTTATTTATTTTTAATAAAGTTACATGGAAAATTATTTGACGGGTTTTTGTTGCCGCACCCAGTTTATTTGGTTTGCAGTCAGCAGAAACATAGTTCACACCGAAACACGTGTCTGCAATCATTTGCAAGTTTTGCTTAATAACGTTGGATTACTGACATTTTAATTTTTCAGCACAAAGGTATTTATTCTTTATAAAGTTATGCTTGTTTGTTTTTTGAAGAAGGAAAATAAATTCTTCACTAAAGGTATTGGTTTTTTACAAAAAGTATTAAATGTTTTTTGATCTATAAGCAAATTATATTATCCTGCAACAGCTCGTATTATCAAAGTTAGACGGTATTTCAACATACAAAAAGGGGGTAGGGAAGGAAATTGCATCGGAATTTAAGTATCAGAAATTTCTAATCACTTTTTGCTGAAACTTTCAATTAAAACTCCCTGAAAAGTTGAAAAACTTCATTTTTTCAATTTTTCCGGAGTGTAAATTAACCCCTTCAAAAAAAACGGTTTTTTCCGGGGTTTTTTTTTTTTTTGAAATTTTTCTGTTTTTTTTTCCGACTGTTTTCATCTCTAGTTCTGCAGCAAAAAAATCACTAAGTGAAAAAATATGTTTGTCAACAGGGTATATACCAGTTGTTTTAAAGTCATTAACTGCAATCTCCCCAGATTGAACCTTCAAGTAGGCTTTTCCAAAGAGCACCATCATATCAATAGGTGTGACAGGACGAGTTAATTTAACTCATTATATTAAGTCAAAATTTTCAAGTATCGAAAACAGCGTGGTCTAAAAACGGGCTATCAATGGTGGTTCAAAAACGGGCAAGCTCGTTTTTGGGTCACCATCTATAGCCCGTTTTTGGACCACGCAGTTCTTTAAGTTTAAGGTGAACTAAACTATTACTAAACAAGCAAATATTTCAAACCTATTACAATGAGAGAAAGCCCATCTAATCTGCTTTGTTTTAAGATAACAATCATTTACTTCACTGTATAAATTAGAAAGATATAAATTAACTTGTACAAGCTTCGAAAAGTTTTGAGTTCTTCAAAAGCGAGTGTGTCTTATAAAAGAGTTCCTGATAAAGCACATGCTTTAGCTGTCAAGGTCATTTTCTCACTACGCTTCAGCCTCTTCCTGTTGAACCTTTTCGGTACCTTTTTCGTGACTGTGCACAACCCCCTTCCCTCATTTTCAGCGAGTGGCCCGTATTTGAACCATGGCCCGTATTGAGACCACTTCCTCTTTGCTTTACTGTATTCTTTACTCATAGGTCACTTTAAATTGCAGAGTGAACATTTTTAAATTCCTCAAATGAAACATGCTGAAATTTAATTAAACCAGTCATTGTTATTAAAATTTCCTCGGAGGAATTGATAGGCATCAAGAACTTGTCAATAATTCATGATCAGGGTACTTATTAATATTATCTAAAAACTTGTACAGAAATACTTTGTGGAGATGTTAATGAATGTATTTCTTTCAATTAGTATCCAAAAGGTTTTTTCAGCTATACGTAACCTAAGTGCAATTTTTTTTTTATTTTTTTTTTTTTTAAATCTTTTATGAGAGTTCAGATCACTTGGTGAATTCTTAAGGATCGTGCAGTTCAGCTAAGACACAGTGGGATAATACAGCTCTAGTAGAATAAAAACCTTAAAAACTTAAAGAAAATTTAACTTCCAAAAAATAAACGCAAATTAAAGCTTAGACGGAGATTTTCAAAATAACTGAGCAATCACGAATTGCTTATTATCCTCACTTGACCAAAGTTGATGTTGCTCTGATTTTTGAAATTATCGTGGTTACAGATTACGACGTTTCTTTTATAACAATTATTTAGAGAGCGAATTTTTTGTCGCCATATTTACAAAATGTCTGAGTTTAATTTTTTTTCAGAGCTTGACTTATCAACCTTTGCATTAAAAGGGGGATTTTTTTGTGTAAAGTATTGTTTTGTTCTTTTTTTTTCAGGAAAAAAAACCTATATCGATGAATTTAAACAGAAAAACTTCATCTAAACACAAAATTTCCATATTACTAATTCTCATCAATTAAGGTTGACTAGGAATTAAAAATACATAATGTTATCCGCTGTAAATAATCTTTATGATAAATGTACTGGTATATATCGGCCATCAAATCTTTATCTTAATTACTGCATCCTAATCGCCATTTCTTTTTCATGGATATGCCTCCTATTACCTATTCTAAAAGATCACCAGTCATAGTATGACGGGTGTAAATGTCTCGGTCATTTCCATTCCATTCCATTTGTAGAAACAAGAAACTCAACGAGAAAGGTCCTATCGCAATTCGTGACTGCGAAAACCATAATTTGGATCAAAGACATCAAAATTTAAATGAATGCTGTTTTCTAATTTATTAAAACTACTGTTGGCTCCGATACAATCTTGCATTAAATAGACGCTGGAGCACGAAAACGAAGAGTGCAATAACAACATTGCCTCTTCTGAAAGTTTGACGTAGCTTTGCGCTTTTTAAGTATTACAAACACGATCCAAAGGAATGTAAAAAGTTACATTCTCGCAGAAAGAAGAACAAAGATTGCTTGTAAAAGCTACAAAAACTTTTATGCAAGACTAAAGCAAAATTGTGGAACTAAACCAATGTGTGTAATGCAGGAAAACTTGATACCTCTTCAACATTTAACAATGGACTTAGCTTAAAATAATTAATAACCTACGCACAAATGAATATAATTATAGCTTAAAATCCTTTGACGAATCAAAAGTAATAGAACAATCATGTCAGTTATATATTGTAAATAATGAATGCAGACGGTTTAAATTGGACATTTGAAATATAAACAGCTCGTTTCATCTTAAACTTTTGACCTTTCGCGTAACTTAAAACAGCTTATCATTCGTGTACGAATTAGAATCATTACAGCTCAAAATCATCATCTAATCAAAAATAATGTAATAATTATCTCTTATATAGTGATTAATGAATGCAGATGGTTTAAATCATACGCTAAAATAAAAACAAATTGTTTCCTAATAAACTTTCAACATTACACTTACAAAATAACTTGATAAATTGTTTCGTGATCCAAACTAAGATTCATGTCGAGTGGAATTTAATGAGACTGTTACAAGAGAAATGGTGCAACGGCGGAGCGAGGAGGCCGGTTTTATTTCGTGCCTGCGAGAAGTTTTATATAGAAATATTTTAATATCTTCAGCTTTACTCCTCCTCAAACAACCTCCGCTGTCCTGATTAAAAGTGTTGTGAAATATTGATGAGGCTCTAAATCTTCGTAAAACGTATACCTGAAGTCATTTCAAGATGTCACGTTCCCTTTATCAGCAAGGCGGATCAAAAACGAAATGTTCCTTCAAAGAAAGGATGCGTTGAATATTCGAGAATGTTTGCTGGCATTTTATAAGCGTCGCTGTAATTTTGAATGTAACGCTGTAATTTCGCAAGTTACTAAATTTACTCAATGAGTTAAGATTAAAGTAATGGAGTCTGGAAATAATTTCCGTTATCCTTTATCTTTGTTAGTTATCGTTGGTTTTGAGGATGAAAATGTTTGAACTAATTTGATTAGATTGGACGCACAAATTAGCGAAACACTTTATTGAAAAAATTATTAATGACAAAATCTGAATTTGTTTTTATGTTCCTTTATTTATGTGTCTTTTGTTCTGTAAATACTTTTTAACACCTTCTTACTGAACATTGAACATATAAGGTAGTCTGCTCAGTTAAATAAAGATTTCTTTTTTTCTTCTTTAATGGTTTCAATAGTTTCTTTCTTAGATGAATTAGCTGTAGTAACTGCCTCTTATACGATGTTTGACCAGTTTAATAGATATTCTTTTTTTTTTTTTTTGATGGTTTCAATAGTTTTTTCTTAGATAAATTGGCTGTAGTTTCTGTCTTTTATACGATGTCATCAATTAAAAAAAAATGCTGTGTTAGTTCACAGGCTCCCTGTTTATTGATTGGATTGCCGCACCATATTTCATTTAAACCCAAGAAAAAACCTGAAGGATATACAAAACACTTCGTGGGGTCAGTTTTTAATGATTACAGACTCTGTCTCCCTCTCACACACACTAACAGAGAGAGAGAAAGAGAAAGAAATCACTGTAAAAAAAATTCCGAAAAGTCAGTGATTATTTCCGTGGAACGTTGCGGAATTTCACAGGTTTTCATCAATTTCCTGTGAAAATCAAGTAAGTCAAAAAGCTTCCTAAATTGCTACCAAGTTGCACAAGTGCAAACTTCTCACTGCTGTGCAAAATATTTTTTTTTGCTACCAATTTAAAGATTAACTAAGCGTATTTGTTAAGTGTATCGTTTTCAGTTCGATTGCGGGCCGTCCAGATATACTAGGCTCTCAAAGAGTCTCTAGATTGTAATACGTAGTCAATACGTCTCTGGATTCCGTAGTTTAGCATGGCTTGCGGGAAAGTGAGATTCTTGGTACTAACTTGCAACTCAGTCTTAGCTTTGGCCGTGTTTGCAACAATGCTTTTGGAGTTTTTTTTGGAAATCAGGAAGAGGCTAAGCCAGCTAAGCTATTATAGTAAGCCATTCTAAGTTTTCTCTGGTGGTTTCAGAGACATGACTGGCTTTAACAGGGGAGATTTCTGAATTTTTCAGAAAGATTCTAGGTAATTTTAGGAAGGTTACTGACCTTTAGCAGAAAAGTTCTTGTTTTTTGCAAGATATGTTACTGGTAGAAAATAAGCACATTAGCTGACCATTACCTGCCAGGAAAGTTTCTGAATTGTTTTTACAGTGCAGTAATTCACAAAACTCAACGGCCATATAATGTTGAAAGTGGAAGTTTCAAATTCAATCGCAAATGTTAAATCTCTGATGTCATCCTAGGAATCTTGTGACCTCTACTATTGCGCGTGCGTGATGTTCGCGTAACTCTTGATTTTCTATGTTAAAAAGTAGAAACTGGTGAAGAAAAGTTACATAAATTGCATACTTCGCTAAAAACACATAATCTTTAAGTAGGGGAATGTCATGATTAATTATTTTTTTCAAAGTGAACGAATTGGAAATTTGTTTTGAAAATTAAGTTACATAAAAAAAGAACCATATATTTTGTTATAAAACTTGTATTAAAACATTATTTTTTATTTTTAGCAGTAAATTTGTACCTTCAAAAAAGGTACTTTTTTCACGGGACAAAGTGAAAAATGAACTTTATAATAAAATATTTTCTATTCGGATGTTAAAGACATTTTTGATCAAATAAATGAGTAAATAAAAGAAATAAAAGAATAAATGAATCAATGAAAATAAAATAAAACAATAAACAAATAAATTAATATATGAGAAAAAATCAATGAATGAATAAAATTTGTGAATGAATAAGAAAATATAAGTGAATGAATAAATGAATAAAATAGAGTTTTTAAATAAAAGTATGAATGAGAAACAACTACTTAATGTATAAGTAAATGATTTTGTAAAAGATTGAATAAGCAAATGAAATGGACTATTTCACTTTGCCCAGCAAGCACTTGACTTTGTACAAAGCATTTGAGCCACCGATTAACTTAATATTAAGTAAACAAAAGCTGCAAAGACTATTAGTAGGTCTCAATATTTAAAACTATAATAATAATCCCTTAATCGTTTAATAATAAGAAAAACAGTTTTTGACTTTACCAACAAAATATTACAACAGGAGCATCAATTTTTGAAACTTGCTTGTATTATCATTCTTTGATTTTCAGAGATACTTTTTTTTTGACTGGAACAGACTACATCATGTGTTATTATATAGTTAAAATATTACTTGGCAGATGGCTCTAAAAGTAGAGTAAATATTTCACCATTTCACTTTGCTCCACATTCTCCTACCTCTGAGTTGCTATTAATATATAATCGAACTTTAGTGGGATCAGATTTAAAGCATAATATGCTTAACACATTCAAGCCGAACTCGATACGCAATTTAAGTCCTTATAACGATGAAATAATATTTCACACTTGATTTTTACCACTAAAAGCAACAAAATGTTTCTAAAATCTCATTTCATCCGTATCTATCTCATTCATATTTATTCATTTGTAAATATATTCACGAATGCATAATTTTAAATCAAAGTCACCCAATACAATTCCGTGATGAACAATAAATGAGTGAAAGCAAACAGCCGTAAATTTATAATGCATCCGAAATAAAATTTTTACGCGTGAGAAAATATTTCAAGATCTTTATTTTCTCAACCGTTAGTCCTAGATGTATACTTCTAATTTCAAAAATGTTGAAAGTCAGATGCGTAGTTAATATATTGAAAGTTTAAAGTGAAAATAAATGGAAGTGACAAAATACAAAGTTTAACTTTTTATACGGGCCCCAGGTCCCTAACTTATATTTAGAGAAATAATATCCATTGAAAAATAATTCCAACACAAAAAGTCTGAAATTAGTATCACCAAGATATGAAACGCAGCGTTTTGTGACTTACACCACCTTTCACTCACCGTCAATAACATTTTTTGGGGAGAAATATATCGGTCAACAAGTGTGGCATAGAATGTGGCTTTTAAATTGTTCGAGGCTTTGTTGTGTGCTTTTGCGTTTCACGGCATAACATTTGCATTTATTTTTGAATAGCAATGAAAAATATAAATACTTTGTGTTTCTTACTTTGACGACCTGTCATTATTCTGAAAGGGCGATAAGTTCCAATCACATCTTATGTATGGCCCCTTAAAACTTTGAACTGGAATATTTTCTTGGGTTTTGATCGCACAAATGTCAAGTTTTTTGGGTCAGTAATAGTTTTCAATGAAGATTATTTCTCTAAATATTAGTTAGGGGACCTAGGGAACATATAAAAAGTTAAATTTTGTATTTTTGACTCATTTTTATTTTTGCTTCAAATTGTCATTATCTTAACTCTGCGTCTGATTTTGAACATTTTTGCGATTCGAAGTATATATCTAGGACTAACGGTTGTGAAAATAAAGGTCTTGCAGGTTAAAACGGAACACCCTGTATAAGGATTGGTTTATTTATTAAACTAAACATAGTGTAATGATATTTCCAAAGATGCTATGATATTTTTATAAATATTATATTTATTTCAAGCAAACTGCTTGAAAGAATAAACTCTTGTTAAGTTACAGTCATTTAGAAACTTTGATACAAAACTTTTCTATTTTAATTGTCTCACTAGTATTTCAATATTGCTAATGCATGTTTTTGGATGAAACTAAAGAAATGCTCTTAAAGCATTGTATAGTTATTCAAACTTAAGATGCAATGGTTATAAAAACGATTCAAAGTGAGTGATTCACCTGATTCAGTAATATACTGTCATTTAAGGTTACTTTAAAACGTGTAAGAAATGAGATCCAAAATAAGTTTTACGGAATCACAATGGAGTTTTAGGTTGCCCATGCGTTTGTCTTGACATAAACACGCATAGACCGGACGAAAAGTTTCAGTTCAAATTGATTTAATTGGTGCTTGAAAAGGAAATTCATGTTGAAAGTGGAAAATTTTCATGGGAATACTATGTTGGTATGGGGCCTCTTTGGCTCTTTGATAGAAGCTTCGTCTTCGAAGCGGGAGGTGTTAAGTTTGACTCCCACCTGTGCACTGGGAGCGAATTTCTCTCTCCGTGTCATAAATCTTTCTTGTGTTACATCTCAATAAAGTTTGAAAAACGTGTTGTGTTATTACTACTGGGTTATAAGAAGCCCATAAATCTCTAAAAATTATCACAAACAAACAAGCAAACTATAGCTGAGGTAAATCTAACCTGGCAGCGTCATAATGCTGTGATTAGAAACTGCGTGGCCTTCAGAATGCTGCCAGGTTAGGCCCTAACTATACTTCTTTTGCTCTGAACAAGGAAAAGTAATGAATGGAATTTTCAGTTCACTATATGTGGACTTTCAGTACCAAAGAAGTTTATAAAAAGTCTTTGGAAAAATTAGTTGTTAAGATCGATTCACACATCGGTCATTCCATCCATTCCGGTCACTGTGCGCAAAACTTCACTATATTCCTGGTTCACTTTGGCTAGGATCCACTTTATTTTTTCAAAAGGGCAGCTAGACAAGCCGCCTACGACGGCTCATGCAACCCGCCTGCAGCGGATTGTTGTAGACCACTTTCGACGGTCTACTTCGGGGGCTTCACCCCATTCTTGCCACCTTGCGATACATTCGTTTGTGAACAGTACATTAGTTTTCAGCGCGACACACCTAAGGTCTTATTGCAATTAAGACATGCTTTTTATTGTGCTTACTCTGTTGTTGGCATAGAGTAAGGAAATGAATAATGCATAAAAATAATTACTTATAAATAATTATACCATTACTCTATGTCATTAGGGGTGTGGATAGACAAGAATTTTTCATCTTTGCCAAAATCAAAATGAATAAGATATTTCTGTTAGCAAAGTATAAGATTCATTTCTAGGCTGAACCTGAGCAATCGCCGATTTTTGAATTTTAAGCTCTTGATTTTTTTTAAAATAATACAAGCTTTCGAAGCTTTTCTTGCTTCAAGCGAAGTACTTAATTTAAAAGCGTTAGCAAAAGTCTTTTTTTTTACAATATCCTTGTTTAAATTGATGCTTATTCAGTCTTTGACACAAAAATATAACGCACAGCAACGGAATATCTGACTTTCCCAGATATACGTAACTTTCTTTTCATCACCACTTAGTTTCTAAAATAATAAAACTACGATCAAAAACTTGAAATTTTCTTCCTCTATTTGCCTAGCTAAAGTTACTTTGTGTACAAGAAGAACTCATTAAAACTCAGAAAACAGTTTCTTTCGTTTAAAATAAATTGTAGTGAAGTTCCTTCCGAAATAATTTGTCAAGGAAGTTAGCGAAGTTCCGCGTTTCCTTTCACTTTCCTGAACTTCCTTTATTGAAACTGGATGTTCCTCGTTCGTTCCATCAGTTTTGTAATCAAAAATTGATTGAAAAGAACGCAGAACACTCTTAAGATTCTTTAATTTGTGAGGTGGGGAGGGAACTTTGCGGTGCTAATTAAAAGTGATTAATTGATGCTCTCAGTGGTGTGTTTCAAAAAAAAGATAAAATTCGAGGAACATCGATTCGTCTCATGACCATGATATGATAGTATTAGGATCAGTATTGACCTTTCGTATGGAACTTTATTTTTCTGTTTAGAAGTACTACCGTTTCTGAGTCTGAAAACTTTTGTTTTCGCATTTTTCAAGCGATGATTTACTTTTTTTAGGTAGTTTTGTTTGGGTTAATTCAAGACAAATACGAGTAAAATACGAATAGAAAAAAACATTTCTGTATTTCAGAGCCAAACTAGCGTATAAGTCAAAAAATTGCGATTTTCCGTTTATTAATGTATTGTACGTAGAATCTGATTCCGCATCAAGCCATGTGAACGTAATTCTGAACAAAAAAAATATTTTTTAATTATTTACTAGTGTTAAAAAAAAGCACGCATTCTATCCTGTGTATGCGAAAGACAAAAGTTCTCCCTCTCTCTTGAAAAGTAGCGATTATGTGACTTACGTCAGTCTGGCTCTAAAGCACAAATTTTAAAACTATATTCAGCTAAGAGATTGATGTTACGTCCGATAGGTTAAACTACGAATCATCAACGTTATAGTCCTGTTTAGTATTGTTGACAGTTGGCTTTGTGCGAAAAAAATTTCCAAAACCGATTGGAATCAAGGGAAACCATTGTTGCCAACCAGAAAAGCAGACGATACTGAAAAAATTAAAAATTATAATAATAAATAAGTAGCCACTATAAGTGCATAGTGAGACTTTTTTCTGACACATAAATTATCAATTCCCCCCTCCCATTATGGAGACATAAAACTTTATATTCGGCTGAAATTTAAGAAAAATCGCTAAATTTTAAGACTTGGTGGAAAATGGATGGTACCACGGGACTTCCCCCACGTGCATGTAGCAAGACAGTCACCTTCAAAGCGTGTGAGAAGTGTCATCTATTTCTTACCAAAACTCACTAAATTTTGTGACTTTTCTTAAAATTTTGGAAAACTTTTAGACCAGATATTTCGATATTGGAGACACGAGGGCAAACAATTCTTCGTCCAAAAAATGTGTTTTACTGTGCTCTTCCGATTGCAACTTATTTAGATTTTTTTAGTCCTATACTATCGTATCATAATGGTCATAATGGCTTCCTGGTACGATCAACAAGTTTTCTTCGTGAAGTAT
>NC_072735.1:76408283-76495468 GCF_026930045.1 Uloborus diversus | reverse complement strand
AATTGCTTTATCAAGAGTGTAAGAACGTGGGTACAGTAGCATAGTTAGGGGGTTAGGGCAGTGGTTGGAAAAACTATTTTTTTTGTAGCGAACTACAACTACTTTAACACAAATGTAGTTAATTACAACTACTTTTTTCAAAATGTAGCAACTACAAACTACTTTTGAAATGTAGTCGCTACTTTGCTACTTTTTAAAAATTAAATAAATAAATAACATACACATACACACCGTTTGAGATTGAATGAAAAAATTAACAAAATTTTCAGATTGATATATTGGCTTATTTGAAAATGGAATATTGCTATAAATTATTTATTCTTTCTTCCTTTACTGAAACGATTCGTCAATCGAAACATTTTTTACCAATTGCACGAATATTCCCTGCAAGAAAGGATTTAAAAGTGGAAGGAGTTCAACCTTCAAATTTTTAATCCTTTCCTGACAGTAAATAGTATTTCATTCAAGAAGAGCAACTCAGCTACTTGAAATTGAGATAAATCCAATCGTAATTTAATTTAAATTTTACATAGACTAGACATACATATACATAAAATTGATTTAGATGATGAAGTGCATCAACAAAAGAGAAAAACTAAAATTTTCATTATATGAGTTAATTTTAAAGGAACTTATATTTCATAGTAAGGGATTCATAGGATAACATTAGTTATTTCATAGGAATTGATTGCTTTTGAGCTTCAAGCTATGGTTCCAGACCTGGACACCATCTCTTTTCTTATGCCCCTGATAAAATGAAATAACAGCATTTTTCTATTTTGCAATAACCTCAAAAACTCACAACATTTAATAATTGACTTTTAATATGTTAATATATCAACACTCAATCAGTAAAAAAGACAAAATAAAGAAAAATGAAAAATATCCCAATCGGTACTACTAATTATCCGAAACATGAAACATAACTAAAAATGATTACTTTACTTCAATGTGCAATTTTTAACAACAGTGGACTAGGGCTACAACGCAATTCGACTAACGCGAAATGTCTATATAGAGCGAGTTTTACTCGAGGAACGAATTTTGCAGCCGACACGAATTCCTCACCCGCTACACGAAAATTTTCTTAACGGAAGCGCAGGGCTTATATCACCTTCTTTCTTGGGTACTAAATATTAGTTCGACTGCATGTGCAAATGGCATTAATACGGAAAGCTTTTTGCTTAACGGGCAAAGTTTGCAGGAAACGGGAAAAAAATCGTTTCTTTCTTTTTAAGCCATGCTCTATTCAAGGTGAATATTGGGAAAATGTGAAAGTTTCTATGCCAAACAAAGTAATGGTGTGAAACGGATACAACACATGACGTCAAAATTATATGTTAGAGGTCAGCTCGAATTTTTCAGTCTTACGAATCTGATTGGTGCAACTTTTACTCGCGTAAGACTTGCACCAGCCAGATTCGTTTGAAAATGCGTTTTTTTTTAAAACTTGATTCAAAAGTAGTTTCCAGAAATCGCTACAGCGAACTACTCGCTACTGTACTTTTTTAAAAAAGTAGTGCGCTACACTGCAAACTACTAAAAAATCTAGCTACTACAGCAGCGTCGCTACTTGTAGCGCGCTACTTCCAACCACTGGGTTAGGGGATCATAACCACACCCCCACAAAGCAATAAAATTACATGTACGCTTGCTCTTGCATATGTGTATGCATATGCAGTACCTAAAACTGCATTTTTATCTTTAGTTTAGGAAAATTTCAGGAAGAGCCACCGATCTTTTCCCCTCCCTGTCACCAAAAGTTACTTATAGCATTGAATTTTTGGACTTAAATTTTGAAATTTTTCAGGTGGAGAGCACTGTTTCTTAATTCTAAAGATGGCCTAAATTTTTGTTATCTAGGTTTGGAGCTTTTTCTCGAAGGAAAACCTCATCCTTTCATCAGTAAAGATAGCGTAAAATTTCATTTTTATGACATCAATTTCAAAAATTTCCAAGAAAAGACCTATTTTCTTTTCAAGTCATCGTAAGAAGCCTGAAATTGAGTTTTTAGGACCTAGTCAGTTGATTCTTTAATGGGGCAAAGCCTCTAAATCCTTGTCTTCTTATGTCACCCCAAAATAACTTGAAATTAGGTTTTTGAAAGTTAACTTTCGCAAAATTTTCAGGAGAGAATCCCTGAACCTTTTCTGTTAAGCTTGTATTCTAATACTTCATATTTGGGATCTTATCTGGGAAGAGCCTCTCTCCCTTACCCTAATATCATTAAAGAGAGCCTAAACATTTTTCAGACTTCAACTTCGAAGAATTTTCGGAACTTCCCTCTTTCTCCTAACGTTGAAAAAGGTAATCTAAAATTGTGTTTTTCGGACTACAATTTCAAAAAATTTAACGATGAGAGCCTCCGAAGCCCTATTTGCTCACTCAAAAATATTCTAATGTGAAGTCTAAAGTTCCCAAAAGTAGTTTTGCCCTCCCCTCGTAAACCTCAGTCGCCACCACTGCTAAACATCACCAAAGATAGCCTACAATAGTGTTTTTCGGGAAATTTCTTTGAGAAGACCACAATACCCAAATGTAGCTAAAGAGTCGTACAAAGATGCAACTTGGCTATTCATAATCCTAGTAAAATTTTTGAATCTTTTGATATCCGGATCGACAGCCAATTATCAGCTGTTCTCAAGGAGTTTAAACGACATTGATAGATAAATTGATGCGGTCAGATTTAAATGTATAAGATTAAATGCAGAACTTATTTCTTTTTATACATTATATTTGTCTACGCCATTCCCTCGAACGCCACGGCATAAAGGCTCTCAGAAGACATGTGCACGACGGCGCCTAAGATTTATTGCTTGCTAATTTCATGCTTGCTTCAGAAAAGCCTTGATTCAAAGTTATCATTATGATTGCTTTCAACGTTACTGTTGCAAGGCAACAAAATTTGTAACAATGGGTTTTATCGTTACACATTTAATAGGGAAATTACATGAAATTTGCTGTTTTCCATCTTAACTGAAATAATTTTATTTTAAAATTTTAATATTTAGCACTAAATTGTACCTTAAGATTAAGCAAATCATTTAGTGAAACCCCGAAGTCTCTAAGTGGTCTAGTTGCAGAGAAATAAGCAAAACCAGGGCTCAGGTTTCTCCCTGACAATCAGGCCAAGTATAATAAAAGTGCTTAAATACTTTCAGAGCTTAAATGTCTATTTTCTAAAAGATATTGTTATCCAAAGTGACTATCAAAACCGTTCAAGTAAAAATAGCTTATTTTCAAAGCGCTGTAGCTCAAGTTTGTCACCCCGCATCTTCTTTTAGTTAATACCATTAGAAAGAACAGATTTTTTTCCTTTCAAAATTTTCGATGGTGTTCCTTCGAATAAGAACAGAAAAATGAGTTTGAAATTCTGTCTGTTGCAACAAATTGCAATGTTTAAGCTCAGATTATGGGAAATTTTATCACTGTTTAGCGAATTAAAAAAAAAGTGAACTCATACAAGTTGGTAAATATCTATACTATCTATGAGTAAAAATATGTTTAAAAACAAAATCAAATTCCTACATTAAGTTTCACTCATTAAGATTAATTTCACAGAAGTTCATGAAGTTTATGCTAAAACTTTGGAAATGAACATACAAAGTTGAAAGCAATTACTGTGACTTCAAACACATATCAAGATCAAAACATAAGAAAACTTACGATGCTTTTGTGCTTTTCTAACAGCTTTATCTTTCTCCCCACATTTAGGACACAGCCATTCACCTCGCGGAATCCTTTTTAGATTAACACATTCAGGATGATACATTAGAGGACATTTATCACAACAGAGAAGGGTGCCAACATCGCCACAAGCTTCACAAGCCTCTTGAACAACCATCGACTCTTCCTCACTTTCAGATTCACCTTCTTCCTCCTCTTCCTCTTCATCACTGTAAACAAAATGAACCTTATTTCCTGTTTGATGGATCCTTTAAAACATTACTCAACCGAATAACTTGAATCAGTAAGAGTATTACACTATTTGATAACACATTTAGGGAGTCAAATTAAATATTAGGGATATTCTCGAAAAACCTGACATTTTGTTATTAAATGCTTAAAAAATAAAAAAGCTTAATTTTTTTTTTTACCAGAGGTATGGCACTTTTACTATGCAAGGCTTATAACTTGAGCCCTAAATTTTGTTTAAGAATGTTATTTTTCAATTCTTATTACTTAATTGAATTACACACACCTAATAGGTATAAAAAAAAACTTTTTATAAGAGAGAAATATAGCATAGGGGAATTACTGCAAAAAAACAAAAAAAGTTACACATGACTTTACAAATCTAACAGAATAATAGGAATAAACAGTATAATCATACACCATATTTAAAATTCCCTTGCCTTACTTATAATTATTGAATTTTACGCAAGAAGACGCTAATAGCAGACATCTGATTCAGAGTAATTAAATTCAAACATCAAGGACTCACGATGTACTGCTAAAAGCTTTTATGCCAAACTGCAATTTTTTTTAGTTACAAACATAATTGTGTTTTAGTAGGGTGCTAATTGTTTTGCACCAAGTGCAAAACAAATATTTAAGTACTTTACATACCCATCATCATCTGATTCGTTTTCAGAAGAATCTGTATCGCTGTCACTTTCAGTTTTACTACGCTGTTTTTTCTGTGGAGTTTCAGGTTTTTCGATGGGTTTACAGCTTACACAAAACCAGTCTCCTTCGGGAATTGACTGAAATGAAACATACCAGAAAACTTAATACATTAGGATTATAAAACATATTATAGCAAATAAAATGTCCATAAGAGGAATAGTTACACACATATGGTACCAAACACAAAATTAAGCTAACACGACTGCACTGCCTATTAAATAAAGGGGGAGGGGGGGAGAGAGAGCTGGCAATCAAACAATGCAAAAAAAAATTTTTTTTTTGCTTCAATTTTTCAAACTTTTCAGCATCAAAAAGGGAAACTGCTACACTCGCACTTTGTTTCAATTATAATACACAAGTTATAATTGTGCATAAATAAACAAAAAATTTTTAAAAGATTTAATCGTAAAACTTACTTTCAAAGGAGGCTTTAAGCAGTATAAATGATGACCACGATTGCATTCATCACACAATAACATGTTCTCTGCATCTCCTCTTCTACGACAAATTCTACAGTGAGCTTTCAATACTGAACGAGACCAGGCTACACTCCTCTCAAGCGTGCCAAGGTGCATAAATAACTGGGACGCACTAGTACATTGCATTAATGACTCTTGCCACCTCTCAAGGGGAGAAACTGAGCTTTTGGAATTAGGTGAACCTGCAACGAAAATGTCACTTTTAATTTTATATATTTGAAATATACATATATATTAATAGGAAATGCTGAAATGTAGTGATAAGTAGAGTACCATTATAATGCCGACCTATAGAACACAATTTTCTATTACTCGCCCAAATTTTCAGAAATGAACAAGTTTTGCTTGGGAAAAAGCCCTCTGTTTTGCCTTGCAAACATAAAAATTGATAAGCAAATTAAATTTTGGGGCAGTTTTTCATCTTTCCTCCTTAATGCAAAGCTTTTAAATGAATATAAGTCTTCACAGTACCAAAAAAAAAAAAAAAATCAGCCCTTGAAAATGCAGCTGTTATGCAAACCATGAAGTTAGCAGAAGTGCGGGAAAATTCTCTTTCATGGCATTTGTGAAATGGCCTACACAATGCCAAAAACTGTATAACATAAAAGCTCTGGTCCCTAGGTGTTAGTTAACAGTCTTCTGTTCTATAAAGAGTTCCTTTATTATTGCACTTCTTTCACAGGTTTACATGCTTAACCTTAGGTCTGCTATTAACTTTCACAGGTTTATATAGCTAAATAAATGTAAGGTTAACTTTTTGACTGTGAAAGTTCTAAAAATTTTTATACAGGATGGAATATATGGAGTAGTAGACAAAATTGTGGACACCTTTTGAAATTTCTCTTTTTGGACTTGACAGCCAATAAGAACTACAGTGGACTTGCTCTAATCTGAACACTCATAGGACCGAAAAAGTGTTCAGATTAAGGATTTGTTCATTATAGAGAGAGACTTCATAATGCATGTACTACTGTTTTAAAGGACTATGTTCAGTACTTTGCCTAATGAGCTATACCAATTACTGAGATAGTGGTACTGAATTTTAGATTGGTGGCTAGTATTGTCTTATTCAACTCAGTAGGACCTAAACTCTTACACTTCTTTTTTTTTAATTTAAAAAGTTTTACATGACAAAAAAAAAGTATTTTTAAAATTTTTTTTTTAATTGCATATTCTAAGCAAAGTACCCTTGAAGGTAATCGTACTTTAAAGGTCTTGAATACAAATTGATATAAAGGTCATGATCTTGAAATATAGTCCAGTTAAGAAAAATTAGGATTATATTTTTGGGATATAATATAGGAGTGCTCACATTAGAGTGTTTTAAGAAAGTCCACTGTATATATAATCTCCTTCACGCATTATGCTATCATTTTTTTCTATTATTATTAATTTTATGAGCTGAATTGGTAGTATATTTTTATTCCATAGTTTTGTTTTTGTTTTCAATAAGCTGAATTTTCAATACCTTAAATTTTTTTCGCTTTCCCTTCAACTTAACTATTGAAGGTTCACTGCATAATTAAAAAACAGATATCAAGAAGAAAACATCTGAAACACAAACCAAGAGTACAAACTAATTTTGCCAGATAACAATGTTTCTGTATCATATCTTCTAGAAATGTTCTAGTTGAGTGATTCAGCAGTTCCTTGTAATTATTTTACATAAACTGATTCATTACCATCTTTTTCATGTCAAGGAATACAGTGGTGGTCAGAATTATAAGGAAGAAAAATAGCAGAACATTAAAAAAAACTCATTGTAAAAAACGGACAAAATTATAAGGACAATGAGCGTTTTGCCCTGAAAACCCGTAGTAATCAATAATATCCCCCTTTTTTTCTGTCACTTTTATCAATGATGTTATGAAAGCTGAAAAATGTTCTTGGAAATTTTTTATCCTGGCTTTTTTGATGGAGAAAATGAGTTCTTGCTTGTTCCGATATTGAATAGCATTTTATCATACTTCAAGTGCCAAAATGTCTCACGAAGTTTCCATTAAGCTTAGATCAAGCCTTTTGTTTGGCCAGTACAGTAATTTTACAAAACAAGCACAAAGAATTCATTTTGAGGTTTGAGAAACCTGTAATTAGGCATTATCTTGCTGGAACAAACTGCTTAAACTCGTAACTAACTGCGTTTTTTTTACTGAAAAAATATTGCTCAGTACATCAACATTACTCTCTGAATGCATTCTGGTCTGCACAAAAAGTATTGGAATAGTTTCTGTCCATTGCAAAACTTCTTCATACCATGACTGAGCCACCTCCAAATGTACACTTTGAGATTTGTTTTCCCCCTCCTCGGAGATCGTACCAGAAGTAGTAAAAACCATTAGACCAGGGCAGAAGAGCTCAAAAACAGCAAAAAGTGAAATAAAATAAATACAGAATTCTGACACCGTGAAAGGGTATTAAATCTTATATAAATAAAGGGAAAAATTCGCGCTTAAGCGAATTCGTTGGATAAGGGTGAAGGAGTGGATTTTAGGGGTTGGAAAAAGTTTTTTTTTTTTCATTTACGGCAAAACTATTGGTTTTATCAAAAAAAGCTAAATGTAAAAGCTGTAAATAATAAAAAAAACTTAAAACTTTCACATTTAAATTTATTTAAAAAAATTTGAACTTCACGGGGGAAAAAAAACGATTTTTCGGTTTTTGAATTTTTTCTATTACAAAAATTGTTTGAATTGCATGAAATTTGGTGGAAAGTTTGCTTTTAGGGTCTTAAATAAACAGAATTTTTTGTGGAAAAAAATATTAATTTTTTGATTTTATTTAAATTTTTAATCGAAAAACAGACCTAATATTTAATCAAATTTTTCTACATTAAAATCTTAGTTAATTCAACTTTAGTAGTGGTCTTTTTATTCGTTGAAAGGTTGAATTTCGTATGGTGAAAGGAAAAAAAAATGTTTCTGTGGAAAAATTATTCGGAAAATGGAAAAAACTAAAAAATGTCGTTTTTCGATTTTCATTTCTTCATTATTTTTTTATATTTCCTTTTGCAAATCATACAGTATGTCAAGATACAATACACAATTTATTTATAAACATTCTTCAAAGTATTAAGGATTAGTAAAATATATATTTTCAAGTGTAATTTTCAGTAAAAATTTGTTTATTCAAAAAACAAATTATTCATAATAATTGATAAATATACAAAAAATGAATAGTATAAATGATTTTGAAAAACAAATTAAGCATAAAACAGAAAAATTAATAAATATCGACCAAATATTATCGTTCCATACATTACAAAATTAATATCACTGTTGCTAAATTAAAAAAAAATATATGAATTAATATTTATCCTTCTTTTTGACGAATTATCTTTTTCATAAGTTGCATCTTCCAGGGGTCTGTCCAGGATTTTTCACAGGGTCCGTTTTTTGTGAAAAATAAAATAATTTTGTGAAAAGTGAATTATTTTTGTGAAAAATAAAATAATTTCGCAAAAAAAAAAAAAAAAAAAAAAAAAAAAAAAAAAAATTTGTTAAATCAAAATTTTAGAATTTAGAGCAGGCACAAACTACATCATTTAAACTTAAAGTAGAGAGTTTTCCTCTTCTATGTTGAGAATATCATTCTGGGGTGTTTTTCTAGTATTTAGTGGGGGGGGGGGGGGGCGGCATCGCTAACTCAAGTAGCAATATTTATCTACCATTCTACATTATGTTAAATTATACTAGAAATATTTCTGTACAGCATTTAAAACAATTGTAAAAAAAAAAAAAAAAAATAATAAATAAAATTCAGACGAGGGGGTTCAGCATTTAACTTTTTGACCCAGGACACTCTTAAAATTGCACAGAATTTCGTTTAAAACTTATAAATTCCGTGATTTTAACAAAAATCAAAATAGATTTTATTTTTTTACTTCTTAACAAAGCGTACTAAACATCAAAAATTCAAAAAATCGGAATCCCATAGCGGATGCAAAGAGATCGCAATTCTCAAAGTGAAGGCATCAAAGGTATAAAAACGGCTTGTAAAAGAAAAATTTTTGATAAAATTATTTTTAAATTGCATTTTAGAGTCCTATGATAAACATATCATTAATATCTGTTGACACAGCTAAAGCAAAAATAAAATTAAACCATTGATTCAGCATTTTAATTTTTGAGTCATAAAAGAAAATGGAATTTTGCTTTAAAAACTTGAAGTGCGTGTTCTAACAAAAATAGACTTTTCATTTATTTGCATCCTAATAAAACGAAGTTAGCTTGAAAAATGAACAAAATATGATTCTTATATAGGATGTTAAGAGATTGTATTTTTAAAAATGTAGACATCTAAAGAAAAAAAAAGGCAAGTAAAACAGTTTATTTAAAGTTGATCATCCTTGTTAGCATCGAAAAATCAAACCCATATAATTTTCTCCCAAAATAACAGTTGAACATCGCACCGCACCATAGAAACGCAAATATTGACAAGCTGGTAAAATGATGAGAATATTTTCTAATCAAGTCATTATAAATGTTTAACGCCAGACGCTAAATGGGGCTAAATGGCGATAATTTTAAAGTTAGTAACCCTATCTGAAGCGATCACATTTTTTCCCCCACCCTTACTATCCCTTTGCAGTTCTAAGTTCATTTCGCTGATATATATTATTATTGTTTATTAAATCATCAGTGGGGGAGAAAAGTGCTTACCAAACGCCTTTTCAGAAAAGTTTACAACAACACCGCTGCTAATTAGCTGTGATAAAACAAAATTATTTGAAACCAAACTTATTTCCAGTTAATTTCTTTCCAAGAAGCAAACAACAAGCATTATATTTATTTGGCAGTAGCAATTTATCGCTTGCAGGAGCATCACAAGAGTGCCGATTTTTTTTTCTTTGCAAAATTAGCAGATTTTGTATAAGCTGATCCCTCTAATTTGACTTTAAGAAAGGTTCCAAAAATTATGGGTTTAATATGCGGTACTTTGCTTTCAGATTTGCTCCTTCAAAAAACAATTTGTGAAAGATCCGATCTTGTTTATCAGAATTTTGTGAAGGGTCCGTTTTGGTTGATCGGGATTTTGTGAAAGGTCCGTTTTGTTTGATAGGGATTTTGTGAAAGGTCCGTTTTGGTTGATCGGATTTTTGTGAAGGGTCCGTTAACGGACCCAAATATCCTCTGGCCAGACCCCTGTCTTCACATTCAATATTATTGTCAGTTTCTTCGAGATCACCAGCTTCTTCATTTCATTCCTCTTCCTGCACTTTCTCTTGCTGTATATTGCTCGCTGCTATTTCTTCTATTAATTCTGATTTGAAATCCTCAAAAGACTTTTTCTCGATTATTGCAGTGCTCGTGATCGTGAAAATTTAAGCACAGATTTGTACATTTCAATCTTGTTTCTCACAGCCGCAATTATCTTTAGCAAAGGCCATTGCAACTGCAAGAAATTGATTGCATTAGTTTCTCTGGAATTAACTCAACATCAAACAATTTTGGAATTACGCCATTCTGATGGTTTTCCCAGCCCCAGTCAGTCGCTTTTAGTTTGTTACCGAGCCAAATTCGCAATTGATAGTAAGATTGGTAGCAATGCTGCTTTCCTGGGTCTTCCGTTAGTGGCAATTTTTCCAATGAGAGATTTTTGCATGATACCCTCTTCATATTTTAAAAATCTTAATTCATTTAACAAATTATTTGTTTTTTTGGATTTGTATAAACTTCCTATTAAATCTAAGTCATATTTTTGCAATAATTCTCTCATCAGCCTTTTTTTCATAAAAAATTTCCATTAAGGGCAACAAATCATCATTGGCTAATAAATTTTTAACAATCATCCTTTTTCCTTTACCAGCAAAACTTGACGTAGTATCACAGCCCGAGAAGCAGTGCAAAAAACCTATTACTTTTTTAAAAGGTGAAAACTTGAAACAGTTAGAACTGTAAAACAAATTCTTGATTTTGCCTGATCTGGGTTTAAAAAAAAATAACTAAATTATCTAAATTAAGTTGATCAGGGGTAGAAGTGACCGACTTGTCACATATAGGACATTTTCCACAAAAAATATAGGACAAATATAGGACACATTATATGAATAATTTTGCTATGAAAAAAGAAATACATATCATATATTATTTAGTTATTCTTATCAATGATTTCGTTTAAAAAAATTTCAAACTAAATTATAACTTACATCTGAAATGACTTTCCTGTAGTTGAAAGAAATATTTTTGAAAAAACTGTACTTTACAGACTAAATAACTAAACAAAATTTGAACAAAGATAAATTTTTATTTTTTTCTTTCCCACTTATGACCCAAGTACTAATTCCACTGCTCTTTGATTTTATATCTAAACTGAACCCTTTACCACTTGTATTAAGAACAAACAGAGCTTGAGAAGGATCCTTCTGACGTTTTTCAGAGTTTTCTTTATGCTTAAATGTTTTAGCATGCAGCCTCTATTGCGAAAATCCACTATTGCTTATCGGCACTGAACAGTTGCAAAAATGGCAAAAAGCGGTAAAATCATCTTTTCCTTTAGTCCACCATGCACCAAAATTTGTACAATTAATGTCCTCCTGATTCAACCACTCCATACGAAATTTTGTTGAGTGATGTAATTTCGCCATTATAATTCCACTTATTACCACAAACTACGTTTTAACATCATAAGGAACTAACATTCCACAATCCCAAAATCCCACAAAAGAAAAAAAAATGATTGCAAAAAGAAGATTAGAACATTCCGATCAGAAAATGCACTGAACACAACACATACCAATATACCAACGAAAACCATGATAGAAAACAAAACAAATGGCTGTTGCCCCCCCCCCCCCCCAAACACAAAATTCTAAAACCAACTTCAGATTTAGTTCTCGAAACTCCACCCACTATAGAGTGACGTCACATTGCTGTCGCCAATGAGTGAAGATGCCTGTCGTAGGATTCAGTCTGTTGAGTTTTTTAATTTAAAATTCGTTTGGGCACATATTTTCAACGAGAAATCCGATGTCAGAAAGTTTATTTACTGTTCCTTTTAAAAGATATATTGGGTAAAAAACAGGAATATAGGAAATATAAGACATTTTTGAAAAATATAGGAAATATAAGACGATTTTGATGCTTTTTTTGAAAAAAAAAAAAGGAAATATAGGATATATAATACAACTTCGACCCCTGGTTGATGCAAAAGAACTAAAAGATCGATATTTTGCCAATGACAACTGAAAAAAATGAAAAAATAAAAGTCAAAAAAGGACATTTTTTAGTTTTTTCTATTTTTTGAATAATTTTTCCACAGAAACATCTTTTTTTCTTTCACCATATGAAAGATGACCTTTCATCGAATAAAAGGACCACTACTAAAGTTGAATTAACAAAGGTTTTAACTTTGAAATTTTTTGAAAAATTTGATCGAATATTAAGTCTGTTTTCGATTAAAAATTAAAATAAAATCAAAAAATTAATATTTATTTTTCAAAAAAATTTCTATTTATTTAAGACACTAAAAGCAAACTTTCCACCAAATTTCATGCAATTCCAACTATTTTTGTAATAGAAAAAAAATCAAAAACCGAAATATTTTTTTTTTAAATTTTTCTCCGTGAAGTTCGCATTTTTAAAAATAAATTTATATGTAAAAGCTTAGATTTTTTTTTATTATCTACAACTTTTACATTTAACTTTTTTTGATAAAAGCAATAGTTTTGCCGTAAATGGATAAAAACTTTTTTCAACCCCTAAAATCCACCCCTTTCACCTTTACCCAATGAATTCGTTTAAGCATGAATTTTTCCCATAATTTATACAAGATTTAAGACCCTTTCACTGTGTCAAAATTCTGTATTAAATTTTTCTGACTTTAAATTATCTGCCCTGGTCTACATCTAGTTCATCCGTTTAACCTTTTCTCATTAGAAACGATTGCATTGTTCTACTTTTTACCCACAAAAACGCATTTTTGAGACCCTTAACCTTAGGTCTGTTATGAACTTTTAGAGAGTCGGTCATGACATTAGTTTCACATCATGAAACCTTTTCTCTTTTTGTAAAACATGTTGAACAGTTCGAAAACTGCATCGTAACTTGATTTCCCATCTAATATCTCATGATGTTTGTTTTTTGGAGCAAGTTTGTCTTATCATGTGTTTCACACGTACAGAAACTAAAGATTTCTTACCTGTTCGTCTTTGTGGTCCTTATTTGCCGATATTTTTGAAAAAACTAAAAATAACCAATATATTTATTCAGACTTGTTGTTATTTGACGTACAGTAAGTCGTAAAGCTTTTCAATCAACCACTTTCCCCTTCTCAAATTCTTAAAGTTTAGTACCTAGCCCCATGACTGTAAAAATAGAATGTGACGCCACAAATCGCTCACTAAACATTTATAGTTATGTAGTGCAGTGTGCAGAACAAAAACAAACAAATTTTGCTTTCTAGAACACACAAATCTAAGTGTCCTTATATTTTTTTCCATATTACAGAGGTGTCTAAATTCAAAATTCATTCTATGAGTACAAAATTCCTATGTATTTCAAATAAAATTAGTTAAAAATGTTTCTTTTACTGTTAGTTTCTACTCTTAAAATTTGCGTAATTTTCCAATCAAATGCAGTTGAGATTTCAGGTACTTTTGTCCTTATAATTTTGTCCACCACTGCATTAGCAAAACTTATATTTTTGCGTTCCATCTAGAAACTCAAACAAGCTGAATCTTTTCCTCAATTTCATGATTTAATTCTCTAATATTTTAGAGATTTTATTTTGCCAAATCTACGTTTTTATGTTAAAAAGTTTTTGAAACTGGATTTTGAACTGTTTGTTCATCAAATGTCGCAGAAGATATTTTTGGACACAAAACTGGCTCTAGAAGGCTCTTGTAAATGTTATACATATTATGCAAGACAATTTTAAACTGAATTAAAAAAAAAAAAAAAATGATAGAAAATAATGTACTTTTTTTCTTCTGAGCCTCAGGATCATCTTGCATTTTTTGTTTGGCTTTCTTTTGCTCATCACTTTCACCTAAAAATAAAATGATAGATGGTAAAAAAGTATAACACACAACAAAAATGAAACACCATTTAACTTAATACTAAATAAAAGGAAAAATAATGAAATCATTTACCTAATGGAGGATGCAGATACTTAGCTTCTATTCCAACTGATAGTTCTAACATGGCACTAGCAAGATCTTTGATACTTTGTTCTGGAGAAGTAGGTAACGTCAAAAATTTCTTTTCCTCATTAAAACTACTGAAAATAAAGCAAATTATATTGTAAAAAAATACTAAAAGATAAACAGGTGTTTTTATTAGCAGCACTATTAACTATTTTAAATTCCTGGAAGGAAAGTTACCAAAATTTGCCTGTTACTGATTGCAAATGAAAACTTTTTCCTGACATAAGGAGAATCTATATGACTAACCAGATAATTCTCTGATATCTAGTTTCCCAACTTAAAATACTATCTTGTGTTGGGAGACAGTTAACAAATTTTTCTTTAAAATACTTCTCAATTCTGGATTCTTAGTTTACGACTTTTACTTGTTCCTACTAATCTGGCTTGTCCAGAAAATGAATTCTGACTTATTAACGGGAGTGAATTTTTTCACCAAAGTAATCTTATGTTCAATCCATAAAAGAAATTTAATATCCCAAACTATTAATTGGGGGTTGTGGTTATTGATTATATTTCCCAAAACAATTCTTTTCAGTTTTAAATTTAACTTTCTTTTTGCTAAAAAAAACTATCATTCTAAAATGCAGAAGTCAGATTGCATGTTAAAAATTATACTCTGATCTTGGCTAAAAATTCATTCAAAAAAGTGAATTTGAGCAGTCAGATGAGAATATACGAGTATTTGCATTAAAAAAAAAATTCCTATAAATTGTTAACAACAAATTTGGTTTTAAGTCTGGACGTAGCAACAAATCGTAAAATATTCAAGTCTAGTTTAGTAATACTAAGCTTGGATAATGGAAAAGCAATAAAAATTTCTTCAAATACTTAACGCAAAAAAATTATAACAATCAATTAAAATTCAGTTGAAGATGAACTCAGAGATGTGCCGACTAAAACTTGCTTTTGGAGCAATTTTGGGAGCTGGAAAATGCTGAGTTTGGAGCAGTAAACCAGTGAATTTGGAGCAGCCTAGAGCAATACAATTACAAGTTTGGAGCAGCCTGGAGCAGTAAAATTAAATATGAACCAGCTTGCAGAAGCAAAAATTTAATTTGCATCAATTTGGAGCAAACTATAGTAAACTCCCGATTATCGGTGGTCAGTTTATCCGCGGGTCTTTTCATTATTTTTTTAAAATGTCATTAAACTTTTTTAAACTGATGATTGTGTTATTGTTCATTTTTTGCTTTTACATATGTATATTTTTTATATTCAATGTTAGTAGATGGAATGTAGCAATGTTTTTAGCAAAAATTAAATGTATGTGTGAGTGTCATTCATATTTTTACTTCCTTTTACAAAAAAGGAAACATTGTATTTGCAAAAAAATTTTCACTCAAAAATCGGCCTTAATTTCCATTTTTTCACCCCCAAATTAATGTTGAGTTTTTTTTTCGAATCGACTATATGTGGATATATGCCTAGGATAAAGCTCAAAACTCGCGGTCGCCAGTCGTCAAATGCGACCAATTTTCAAATTTTGGCGACCATTATTTTCATTTCAGTCGCCAATGTGGCTACCATTCGCCAATGCAACCTTTCCTGACCTATAGTCTTGACATATGACCTTTCCCCAAATTCTTTTGTCCACTAAAAGTTCGGCTATCGGATCGCCAGGGATGAAGGAGGGAAGGGGGGAGTATTGTCCAATTGTGCTATGTGTTCTTGCTCTGAATAGAAAACAAGAATCGCAAACACGACGGCAAATTCGTTACAAAACTTCTATTTCGAAAACTCGACTTTCTTTACACGTGATCGTAAAAATAGACAAATTTCATACACCAATTTAGTAAATTATGCTTTTTTGATCTTAAATTCATTTTTCAACTTTATTTCTCCTTAACAAATGGCCATTTCTTCGTTTTGCGGTATTTTTAAACTACGCGTTTTCAAAATGGTGTCACGTTGTTATTGTTCATTTTTACCAGTTAAGGCGAAAATGTCCTTTCCAAAATAAAAAGAATTGATCTTGTACATTTGGTTTACATATGAATAATAAAAATGGCACCTTTGAGTCAAAATGCACCAAGACAAGGTAAAAACGATATCGCAAAAAAAAATTTTTTTTGCAAGATTTTTGATTTTTTGTTTTAATTATATTGTTTGTTTTTCCTTTTTTTTTTCTTTTTAAAATATAAAACCTACTGGAGGAGAGGACATATCCGTTTATTTACTTTATTTCTCCTTTAAAAAGTTGTTATTTTTAAGTTTCGTGGTAAATTTTCAAAATGGCGTCCCGCGTTTTCAAAATGGCGCCGCGTTGTAGATTGTCCATTTTCACCAGTTAGAAGAGGAAAATGTGTGTTCCAAAATAAATAAAGAGAAGTACAATCGTATTTATAAAACACATAAATAATAATAAAAAAATGGCACCCTTGCGTCTAGAGAAGGTGGAAAGAATATGGCTGAAACCCTTTTTTTTCTTCTGCTGGATCTTTTATTTCATTTTTTGTTTTTTTTTCCCGTTTTGTTTTATATTGTTTACCTTTCTTTTATTTATTCATTTTTTGACACTCAGACTTCAATTTTTATAAAATTCTGCATGCATTTGTAAAAACAAAAAAATATTTTTGTAGAATCGCAAATGGTTTAGGTTTTGCATTAGGTTCAAGTTTTTGGTATTTTGTTGTTTTCTTTATCAAGGAACTAACTCGTGTTTTGGTTGAAAGCTGTGATGTTTCTAGAAGTTTTGAAAGCTGAAAAAAATTAATAATAATATTTTTTTTATTTACTTATTTTTTTATCGTGATGTGTTTTACTCTTAAAGATAAAATAATGCACATTATAGTTTGCAAAAGATGTGTTAAATAATATCTGGGCAGGGGGTGCCCGTTCCTACCAAGTTCACTCCCCCCCCCCCTCCAAAATTTTTCCTCAACCCTCTTTTTCTTTCTAGCTCGCTTTTTATTTTATTATTTTTTTTAAAATATTTTTTATTTACTTATTTATTTTTAATTATTATTTTATAAGAAACGTTCTTTGCTACGCCAATGACATATCCACTGGTACTAAATAAATAAACGGAATAAAATAAATTAAATAATTTAAATTAAAATAAAGTTTGGCTATCATTTTTTGAGATTTGGCTACCATTTTGTGAGGATCTGGTAGCCATTGGCTACCAATTCAAAATTTGAGTTTTGAGGTATAGCCTAGGAACCTACAGACATCCAAAATATCAATTTTGACGACCCCCGAGTTAATTACAACGAATTTTCTTGTGACGTTCGTATGTATGTGTGTATGTATCTCGCATAACTCAAAAACGGTATGTCCTACAAAATTGAAATTTGGTATGTAGACTCCTAGTGGAGCCTAGTTGTGCACCTTCCCTTTTGGTTGCATTCGTATGTGTCTAAGGGGGTCTTTTGCCTCTTTTTGGGGGGAAATCATTGTTAATTTCAGTGTAAACTCAAGTGGTGTTATAATTTGTGGGACACTTGGCGATACATCGCCCGTCTTTTGGTCGCCAAGTTTTGTCGCTAACTTGGCGACAAATTTGGCGATTCTTTTTTTTTAAAATTTGGTTTAACTTTGTCCACTGCTGGTGATATTTAGAGTGTAAACTATTGAATCACATTAAAATTACCAATAATGGAGAAATGACATTAAATTGGAATAAAAGGAAGTCATGTGATGCACACACCAGCTTGTTTAGCTATGGTATACAGTAGTATCGGTTTTTAACTATTATTCGGATTAATCGTGGTTTTTGCCTATCCGCGGTTACCATGCCACCGTATTCCGTGGATAATCAGGAGTTTACCCTACATATATTTCATGCACAGAAACATGTGACATGATAGAATAATAAAGGAGATTAGGATGTGAAAACACCATATCTGAAACAACTAATTGAAGTTCTCTTAATTATATTATTATTCCTTTTTTTTTTGTCTAATATTTTTCACAAAAGACATTCTATTCTTTTTTTCTTACACTGATTTAAATTTAGTTTACATATTTACTTTGCTTAATACATCACTGCTTTTGGGCACATTTAAATTATAGCCCTTTAATACCTATTTTTAAAATTTGTTTGCTTTTATGTTGTTCATATATACATGCAAACGATATTTGATATGTATACATAAAACTTTGGAACATATTTAAAAAGGCTAAAAAAAGCAAAACAGAATGGTTAAATTTAAAAACTTTACGAAGTGAGTTTTAAAGAGCTGTTGATTAATCTTGTATGTGTAAGTTATTTACTTACATTTGACCTTAGGCATATGTGCTATATACTGAGCTACTTGATTAACAAATGTGAAGATCAAGCAAAGGCAACATTATAACCCTCTTATTTTAACTGTTTGATATTTAATCACAAAATTATTAATGACATTACAATGAAAAAAAAATGATTTTGGGAAATGATGTCTTAAGAAAAAGGAATTTCAAAATACATGTGAAAAACATGCAAAATAAATAAATAAATAAATAAATAAATAAAATAAATAAATATAAATTTTAAGACATGCTACAAATTTGGGAAAAAATGCCTGAATCTGAAAAACTTTTCAGATTCTTGAAATGCGCAAAAAATTGGGACTAAGTCAAAAAAATAGTAAAAGCAAGCTCCAAACGTATAAGCTTGAGATAAGTTGCAAAAACTGCCAAATATGCTGAAGTAACGGCAATATTAAATGCAAAATCACACTTTTGCTGCAAGTTTGTCCCATTTTGACTCAGAAAAGTTCATTTAGCGGTCTTTTGGAACACTTGTTAGGCATAAATGCCTGTTAATAACAACAGTAAATATTCCTATCTCATCACCTCACAACACCAATAGTAAAAGAATGTTTTTCCTTACTTATAATGTATTACCAATCATTCTGCATGACTGGGGTAAAAGAATCTTATCAGCACTCATTCACATTGGTCGAATCGACCGAATGTTTGTTTCACCTTCGTTCACCCTTGGCGGGAACTCCGTTGTGGATGACGTCATAGAAAGCGTCTAGAAGGAATCTGATGGCACGTGTGCTTAACGATTGCAGTGATGTGTCCGTTCACGTGACTCGGATATGCTAATGACCCGGGGGGATATTTAAACTGCTCGCGGCTTTAGTTCTCTCTCTCTTTGATCATCTCTCGTCGTGGTAGGCGGTCGCTCGTTCGGCGTTCGAACTTGCTTGTTCGTGCCGTTTGCACTTTATTAGAAATGAATTAGCTGGACTTAGCTTATTTCCAATGGGTCTACTTCATCAAAGTTTTTAGTCAATAGTCATGCAGTTTGCGTTGCACAGTTAGTTATCTCATGCAGAAGTAGCATGTAAAGAGATTATGTTGTTAGTATTTATTTTTATTATTTACAGCGTGTTTTTATCTATTTACATTATCGTTTAAATAAACTTCATGAAAGTTAGAAATAGTTTGTCAAGTTCTTATTTCCGAACTCACTCTGCTAGTATCAAAGAAACATTGGGGAGATATTATTAGATTAGAAATTCTCCCCAACACGGGTTATGGGCCCAGTCCCTTTCCTGTGCAGGACCTAGTGAAAATATTTTTGGATAAGACTAGGAAATGATAAAGAGTGTACATGCATCTGTAAAAAAGGCGGGGTTGTACTGCTGCCAAAAGTACATGTACCGTTGGATGATGTACATTTCGATATTTTTCAGAAATTTTGAAAAAATTTTTTTGGAAGCTGCAAATTCGATGACCCATCTGAAGATGAAGTTATTGGAATGTTGAGATGGGGGGGCGACCAAGATAGATGCGACTTAAAAGATTTTACCAAAATTCAAGAATACTAAAGTTTGAAAAAAAAAGAAAATGGCAAATTTCGCGATTCAGGTTGAAAAGCTGAACAACAAGAATTACCTCAAATGGTCGACGAATATGAAGTTCCTTCTCATGGAACGGAATGTATGGGACATTACTAACGGAAAAGAGAAAGAACCAGTCATTAATGAGAAGACGAATGTAACAGAAAAAGATGTGAAAGAATTTATTGTGAGGAAGCGAACTGCAGTCTCACTAATCTTCTTGAATATTGAACAAAATCTAAGAAAAATAGTTGAAACTATAGAAGATCCATGCAAATCTTGGAAGAAGCTAAAATTACATTTTTTCCGGAGAATAGATGTATAAGTATGCAACTCTTCATTGAGCTGAATCAATGCAAGAAAGAGAATGGAGAAAAGCTAAATTTATTTGCGGCGCGGGTCTGCAGAGAATTTTCGACAAAATCAAAGTTGCTTATCCGAATTTCCCGGAGGACTGTATTTCTTTTAAATTACTGCAAAGTTTACCAGAAACGTATGATCATCTAATTCAACAGATTTTGATGAGGAAAGATGAAGATTTTACATTCGAGAAAATCCTGGTTGATCTAATTATTGAAGAAAACCGTCAAGAAATGAAAGAGAAGACAAATGAGATGCAGGTTTTCCAAGTTAAATCTAAAATTCGATGTTACAAGTGTCATGAAGAAGGACATATAAGGAGCAGATGCCCTTATGTCAAAAATGAAGACCGTCAAAGATTGACTTCACAAGAAAGAAATAAAAGGGGGGAAACCAGCACCAATCCCGGAAAGAATGGAGGGATGAAGGTACGAGCCCAAGGAGTAGAAATCGCCGATGGAGTTCTAGAAGGAAGTTCCAGGAGCGTCGCCGATCACCTTCAAATAACAGATGTGAGTATCCTTTGTATTTCTTGTCAGAGGCAAATCTTAGTCAGACCCAAGATAAAGGGAATACATTTATTTTTGACACTGCCGCATCAAATCACTGTTGCTCAAATAAGAACTGGTTTAGGACATTTGAACCCCTAAATGATGTAAACATGGCTGTTGCCGTGAAAAAGCAAACTTTCCCGATTGAGGGAAAAGGGGAAATCAAAGTTAAGTTCGGTAAAAGAACTGTAATTCTCAAAGATGTAATGTATTCTCCCCGTTTGAGACGAAATATTTTGTCTGGCACCAAGTTTGACCAGGGTGGTGCAAAATTTAAAGGTGGGAGAGGTTTCGTGGAGGTATCCGACAAACAGGGATTAATTTTTAAAGCTGAACTCAATAATGGAGTTTATAATGTTAATTGTAAAAAGTTTAAAAATTCTCCTAGTTCTAGTCATGTAAATAAAGAACCTTCTGTAGAATGCTGTCAAAGTGACATTGAAACTTGGCATAAACGCTGTGGACACGTCAACACTGAAAGTATTCGTAAAACTAGTAATCTTTCAGCTGTTCGTGGCCTACCTAAGTTTAAACACGTTAAATTAAACTGTGATGTTTGTAAATTAGGAAAATTTAAGCGTGTTAGTTTCAAGTCAATTGATAGAGTAAGAAGTACCCAGCCATTGCAACTATTGCATATGGATGTTTGGGGAAAATGTGAAGTAGAGGGTAGAAACGGAGAAAATTATTTTCTTTCTATTATTGATGACTATTCTAAAAGGTGTTCATTGTATCCTATTAAGTCAAAAAGTCAGGTACCGGGAATTGTAAAACAACATATTCTGAGAGCCGAAAGATTTATCGGCAAAAAGGTTGTCAGTATCAGATCTGATAACGGGACGGAATTTGTAAATCAGGAACTAGACGGGTTTTGTCAGAATATGGGTATACATCATGAACTCACAAATGTGTACACACCAGAGCAAAATGGATTAATTGAAAATTTTAACCGCACAGTAACAAATAGTGCACGCGTTTTGTTAAAAGAAAGTGGTTTGCCAAACAGTTTTTGGCCCGATGCGATGTTATATTTTGTATACACATGGAATAGGATTTGTCATTCAAGTCAAGAAAAGACTCCTTTTGAACTTTACGGGGGAAGAAAACCGTCTGTAAGACATTTAAAAGCATTCGGAACTACTTGTTTTGCCGGTATCCCTCGACAATTAAGAAAGAAACTAGACCTAAAAGCCGAAAAAGGCGTTTTAATCGGATACGCGTTCAATCGTAAAGGATTTCGCGTTTATCTTCCAGACAAAGATAAAGTCATTGAAACAATCAACGTATCTTTCAAAGAGAACTCCTTTTTCAAGGACGAATTTACTTCCGAGCAGGAATCGCGCGGAAAAGAAAATACCCTTTTCTGGCCTCTTTCGCCTCAGGCAGAAGATAAGAATTCTTCGGAAGAAAGCGAAGATTCGAATCGCTTCAGAGAATTAGATGTTGAAAGTAGCTCTGAAGGGGGGGGCGGAAAGTTCAGACAGTGAGGGGGATGATTCTAGTCGCAAACCAATGCGGGAAGCTAGGTGGATTCGGAAATTTGTCCCTAGACCTGATGGTTCAAGAAACGACGTATATTATTTTGAAAAGGGGAATAGCAAAAGATTAAGATCGTTGAATGATGTTCAAAAATATTGTCTTCGTGAAAACATAGCGTATGATCCGGAATTATTTAATTTTAAAGGCAATGATGATTTTCAGGGTGAAGTTTCAAATCAATCTAAAATTTTAACTCATGTTTCCTGACTAGACACAGAAATTAAAATCCCTAGAACATATAAACAGTCATTAAAATCTAATGAAAGGGGGGAATGGCAAAAATCAATGGAAATTGAAATAGGCACTATGCGTAAAAGAAATGTTTGGAATTTAGTCAAATTACCGGAAAATGTTAATCCTATCGGATGTAGATGGGTTTATAATTTAAAGAAAGGGGAAAATGGTGAAGTTTATAAAAGTAGACTAGTCGCTCAGGGGACTAATCAAGTAAGGGGACTAGATTTTGATCTAACCTTCTGCCCAGTAGTCTGCTTTAGTACCATTCGCTTTTTCTTTTCTTTGTTGGTATCAAGAGAAAATTGGCTACATATCCAATGTGACGTTAAAAGTGTGTACCTATATGCTCCTATTGATGAAATAATATATATGAAGCAACCCCCAGGTTTTATTGAAAAGGGAAAAGAAAATTATGTGTGCAAATTGAATAAAGCTATATACGGCCTGCACCAAAGCGGTCGTCTGTGGTTTTATGAAGTTGAAAATATATTGCTTAAAATTGGTTTTCATAAATTTTTATCATGTAATTGTGTTTATTATACTGATAATGTGATTTTACTCTTATATGTGGATGACATTGTGTTATTCAGTAAGAAGGACAGGGATATTAAAGATGCTTTGAATTTACTTCAAAAACATGTTGAAATTAAAATTTTAGGTAAAACTAAAAAGCTACTAGGTGTAGAATTTGAAAATGAAGGAAATGGCTTAAATTTACATCAAACTGAATACATTCATGTAGTTTATGAAAGATTTAGTAAATTTAAAATTCCTATTTCTTCTTTACCTATTAGTAAAGGATGTGTTTATTCAAAGTTAAACTGTCCTACTACTCCAGCTGAGATTGACGAAATGTCAAAATATCCATACAAGAGTTTATTAGGGTGTTTATCATTTATTTCTAGTAGAACACGTCCTGATATATCATATGCTGTTAACATTTTCAGCCAATTTCAAAGCAACCCAGGAATGGTACACTGGGATGGATTGTTGAAATTACTAGGATATGTTTTCCATACTAAAGATTTAAAATTAAACTTAAAATGTGAAAATGTTCAACTTATAACTTTTTCGGATGCTGATTTCGCCACAAATAAAGATGATAGAACCTCATTAGGCGGTCAACTTGTTTTACTTGATAAAGCTCCAATTGAATGGCGCACGTTCAAAGAACGAAGCGTTAGCCTTTCAACGATGGAAGCTGAATTTATTGCCATGACAGAATGTGCAAAAGAACTCATGTGGTTTGATCGTATAATTGACGAATGCATCAAAATAAAAATTGTTAAAAGTTGTAAAATTAAATCTATTTTGTATGTGGATAATCAGGCTACGTTAGATTTTGTTAAATCGCCTATCGAAAATCATCGTAGTAAACACATTGATATCAAATTGTTTTTCATTCGGGATTTAGTTCATAAAAATATTTTTAACGTGAGATATGTCAAAAGCAAAGATAACCTGTCGGACATATTCACGAAACCTCTCACCCGATTAGAAATTCAAAGATTTATTGAAAAAATTTTTTGTACAAATATAATATAATTTAGAAACATTTTTTAGATATTTTTGAAAATTGTTTAATGTACTTTAAATTTTTCTTTGCATCATGTTTTGTGAAATGTTTTTGCAAATTCTAACAATTTAATTGTCCACCTGAATGTTTTGGTGGCTTTTTCTCCCTATCAACCGGGTTGCGAACAGCTTTTTGTTACGTCTCGTTAAAAGTGAAAATGTAATTGTCAGAGTCTTCCCGGGAGTTAGGATAGAGTGAGTTTATTGTTGCATGAAGGTCTATCGCGGGTGTATTTGTTTTTCATTTTGTAAGACCCTATTTTGGAATATTGGAAACACCACTAGTTCCCGTTAGAATTTGTAATTTTCCTTCATTTAATATATTATGGTGCAAAAATGTTATTAAAAAAAAAAAAATTGAATTAGTAAAAATGAAATTTTAATCAGTTAAAATTATCAGACAGTCTTTAAGTATAGAAGGGGAGCATTTTTTTGATGAAGATTTTTAGTGATCTATTTGTAAATGAAATGATTTAGTGAGAAATGGATAGTTAGTAAAAGAGCTTATTTACATTTCGTTATAAACATTTCTCAATATATGCTTATACTATATTTTCTAGACTGTGATATTTTATATGCTGATTCGAACAGTTACTGTGGGTTTTTATTTTATATTTCAGATTAACCTACTGTCATTGTTATAAATAAAATCGGAAAAATGATTGAAAAAAATTATAAAGGACTTTGATCAAAAATTTGTTTTCGAACTTTTGGTGAAAATTCGTAGAAAACGTACTATGAGTTACGACGTACGAGAGAGTACGAAAGAAAAAAAAGGACATTTCAAGATGATTGTTCTTTGAACTTTTGAATTTTTTTCAGCAAAGTGTGTTGCATGTTGTGTTTTTCTCAATTTTTCAGATCTAGATCTATATTGGAAGTTCGTAATATAGTCAGGTTTATGTTTAAAAAAAAAAAAAAAATTGTTCATTGTTTTTCTCATATAGTTATGATATGTGGAAATGAGATTGTGTTAATGTCTAAATGAAAGTTAAAAATTTTTTGAATGTTTTCATTGTGAGATGATAAGAGGGGGGGCCTTGTTAGGCATAAATGCCTGTTAATAACAACAGTAAATATTCCTATCTCATCACCTCACAACACCAATAGTAAAAGAATGTTTTTCCTTACTTATAATGTATTACCAATCATTCTGCATGACTGGGGTAAAAGAATCTTATCAGCACTCATTCACATTGGTCGAATCGACCGAATGTTTGTTTCACCTTCGTTCACCCTTGGCGGGAACTCCGTTGTGGATGACGTCATAGAAAGCGTCTAGAAGGAATCTGATGGCACGTGTGCTTAACGATTGCAGTGATGTGTCCGTTCACGTGACTCGGATATGCTAATGACCCGGGGGGATATTTAAACTGCTCGCGGCTTTAGTTCTCTCTCTCTTTGATCATCTCTCGTCGTGGTAGGCGGTCGCTCGTTCGGCGTTCGAACTTGCTTGTTCGTGCCGTTTGCACTTTATTAGAAATGAATTAGCTGGACTTAGCTTATTTCCAATGGGTCTACTTCATCAAAGTTTTTAGTCAATAGTCATGCAGTTTGCGTTGCACAGTTAGTTATCTCATGCAGAAGTAGCATGTAAAGAGATTATGTTGTTAGTATTTATTTTTATTATTTACAGCGTGTTTTTATCTATTTACATTATCGTTTAAATAAACTTCATGAAAGTTGGAAATAGTTTGTCAAGTTCTTATTTCCGAACTCACTCTGCTAGTATCAAAGAAACATTGGGGAGATATTATTAGATTAGAAATTCTCCCCAACAGTTTGGAGCAAGATCGGCGATTGGCGCAGTTTGGTGCAGCCGGCACATTCCTGCGAACTGTCCTAGAGAGAGGGAGAGTACATTTTCCTAGGAGTATCCTGAAAATTATATTGTTAAATTAACTAGTTTTCCCTCAGGAATCTTCAATAAGTTTTGATGTGAGAGGAAAACAAGCATACTCTGATTCTCCTTCTTTTTGAGGCTTTTGAACGTTTTCCAAGCTGATTGCAACTTGCTCAATGGCCGTCCTCCATGCTTCTCGATTACTCACCTAATAGAAGAGGAATGCATAAAAATGAAATTCAAAATATGAGCTAGGGAAGGAAGCACACATTTAATTTCAAGAATAGAAACTATTACAAGTACAGACCTGCTAACATCAACGTAAAAAAAAAAATTAAATAAATAAGGAAATTAAGTTTCAAGGGAGTAAGGGAGATTTTAAACAACATGTATTTCAGTAAAATATATGGCTTGATTTAGTATTTCTAGTTCGAAAAAACTAGTTTTTTAATGAATAAAATATGCTAATATTAATACTATTTCAAGGGTCTAAAATATTTTAAAAAGCATACTGCTTTATGAAACATTTATTTTAAAACACTAATACAATTTGGACTCTATAGTTATGTCATCTGAACTATGATTGTAATTATGTTAACAATTGAACAAATATGTAATACAAATTATAAAAAAATCAACAAATGCAGATAAAAAGTAAATACTCAAAAAATTAACTCTTTACAATTTCCTACAATAGTACATCTCAAATAGAACAATTAGCTACCATTTCAAATGTTTTTTTTTGGAGGGGGGGGGGGAATCCACAAACAAGGGATGATAAAAATAACTGTGTTATAGCTCAACAAGCTCTACACAGTGCATAACTCAGGACATCATCAGAAGAGGGATAAAGCGGAAACAGATGCAAAAAAATTGTGCTGACTGATTACATGAAATATGCGCTGAAAATGAATGACACATAAATTGGGTACGTTTTTGCAGGTGTATATGAAACACTGTACAGGTACATGGTGTTGTTGGGTCAAGAAGCTACAGCAGGGTCATCTGTTAAGTTTAATAAATTATGAAAAACCACAGGGTCATCTGTTAAGTTTAATAAATTATGAAAAACCAATGTAAAGTAAAAATCCAATGAAAAACAGGAGAGTTGGTTGGTCTGCAAGCATGTTAAAAAAAAATTCATAACATAAAATATCACACGAAATGACCCTGTGGAAACTCAGAGAAATAAAAATAAACTTCTATCTACCCCCCCCCCCCCCCCCCCTCCACACCATTAATAGAATGAATTTGCAAAGAAAGATAATAAGTTAGCCAAATACCAAGGCAAGTGCAAATTAAAAAATAATATACTTCTGTTTCATTCCTTAAACAAGAGCTTGCAAATTCAAAAATTGAAAGAGGGTCATTTTTAACAGATAAAATGACCTTCTTTCAGTTATATAAAAGGAAAAAAACCTTCAGCATTTAATCAAAAAAAAAATTACCCAAATCATTTTCTGGAAAAATTTTCCCAGGGTTTCATACAGGATATTTGAAAGATAAAGCTTTAATTATAAATTTCCTTTCATTTAATCAGTACTACCCAAGTGTTGGATAAGTCCATGGTTCGAAAATATAGTGATATTTTCGAAAATATCCAATATTTTGAAATATACAGTGATCTCTCGCTTATGCGCGACCTCTGTTACACGCGTTTTTCACTTATGCGCGTTTTTCTCACGGGCCAGGCCAGCGATATAGGAAAACAATGTTAACTCTGGTTCATTTATACGCGAAACCTAAAATGCACCTTTCATTTATGAGCGATAAAATTTTTTCAGGTTTTAGTTAAATCGCCTATTCACGCTTTGCTTATCAGAAGATTTGTACCCTTCTTGATGTCTCTTGGAATGCTTTGACACACCTTTATTCCAATGTTCAAAATGGTTCCAAGAACGCTTTTTTTTTCGCGCAAGTGTGCGATTGGGGGTGCAGTTAATCTTGTGATTGACATCGAGAGGGGAGAACGGGTTACATGCGAAAAGGTTGACCTTCCTAAAAGTCGTGGTGAAGTGGAAAGCATTGACATAGCCTATCAAGGATTGTTTGTATCCTCACAGACTATGACACTGATCACGCGATAGTTTTTAGGCTTTGTGGAATTCGCTTACATACTGTACAGTAGGGTGGGCCGAAAAAACTTTTTTTGGAAATCTGTTTTTGGATAGTGCGGAAAAGTTGCTATATGGACCCGTTATTACCCATAAAAAATTTCGCTAAATTTGTTTAATATTTAGCCGGCGCTATTTGACCTTGAAAAACTGAAAAAAAAAGGACAAAAATGCACTTTTTTCAAAAAAAAAAAAAAAAAAGAGGGGGGGGGGGGCAAAAATAAAAGTTTGAAGCTAGTTTCAACAAACATTAGAAGTATCTGTCAGTGCATTAGTTGAAATCCTCAAAGATTTTTATACACTTCTTAGAATATTTAGCTACACTCCTTTAAGACTGAAACATTGGAAAAATGAAAAAAAAAAAAAAAAAATTAAAAGTAGTTTCAAAATAAGTAAGTACTGAAATGTTATGCAATACATTACCTAGAAAAAACAGTGAAAATTCAATCAATTTAATGCAACATTTTTACGCCAATTTTTAAAAATACTTACACTCAAATAAAAAATAGTTACATAAGATGCTAATTTTTTAATCTTTGGTTCCAGTAGTTTCTTCGGGATAATAAACGGCGCTCAACTATTTCTATTATTCCTAAGATTATTTTATAACTATTTTATATGTATTTGATAAATAGAGCCCTTGAGTATTAAAAAATGTGAATCCTCTGAAGTCCTTTAAACTGATTAATGAATTGAACTCAAGTATTATTCTTTAAGAAATGCTGTAATTCTACACCTCCACAGCTGGGAGTTAAGCAATTAAAGGGGTCCTCTCTGGCGTCCAATGTCCACAATGAGTTGCCACTGAGGCATCTTATACTGGAATTGGATGGTTGCACAAAGTGGCCACATTCATATCCTGGAGCTATCGAACAACTTCTTAGAGATTGTAAAAACATCCGGTGGTCAAATTTGATAAAATTGACTGCAATCTTCTGGTTTTGGACATGGAAGATATAAAAAATTTAAGTATTGAACAACAATATTTGTATAGAATCTGTCTTGCCGTAAAAGATGGTCAGTTGTCCTTCAAGCGTGGCTGACAGTAGCCTAGGCAAACTCAGTCAGTCATGCGCGATGGCTGACAACTGCAAACCATTTGTTACGCTTGTATATAGGCACTATAACTCCATCAGAAAATCTTACAATACTTGTAAAGTATGTAATGTTAGTTTATGCTCCAATGTGGTTTGAAATAAAAATAAAACCGAACTGCCAGTACGGCGCCCAACATTTTTGGAAAATGATTTCTCTTGGAAGGCAGTTTCCAGACAACGTTAAGGAGATAATTTTCAAAGTTCTCTCAAGTAATGCATATTTCGCTCATCCTGAACAGCTACTGTTGACAATGTTGTTTGACTCAAGAAAATACATTCGGGAATTAGCTGTTAGGCGCATTCTGAACTCTAGAAATAAGAAGACGAAGAGTTCGGATGGTGTACGATTTTTTGAGCGTCCTAAACTCAATTTTGAAGCAGTTGATTATGTTGATTTAGTTGATTGGGCAAACTGTGTTGTGACAGAGCCAACTCTTACAATGCATCTAAAAGACCAACAATGGAAAGAAATGTGCAAAGAACATTCTACAGAGTTTACTTTCGAGAAATTTCCCTGTCACACGCAAGCTGTGAAACGTTGTGTGAAACTAATAACCGAAGCTGCAATAAAAGTTTGTGGTGAAACTGCACGAGATGGATACATTCGTGCAAAACTTCATGCTAGGAAAGAACTTCCATCATTTGATAACAAGGGACAATATTTGAAATACACCGCCAGCTCGGTCATTTCCAGCCGAGGACTGCAGTTTCGTGCTTATTAGCACTCATCAGCTCGGCATAGGAAAGTGACTGAGCTGAAGATGCTGGAAATGACCGAGCTGGCGGAGTATTTCACGTATTTCTGCTTTAGCCTTGGCTAATGGGCGGTAATTTACTGAAGGGACAATATTATTCCAAAAAATAATATTCATTATGCATGAGGCATTATAAATCAAATTTGAAGATTTCTTTTTTAAAATTTTATTATCTATATATGTAATTCTAGAAAATGTATGATACTATTGCGTGATAATAATTACTATGATTAATAGTGCTATTTAATTAATTAGTCTATGATTTAATTTTGAAAAATAATTTTCACATTGGTTTTTAAAGAAATGCAATATTTTTTCATTTTTCTCCAATTTTTGATGTCGGAAAGGAGTGGTTAAATGCTCATTAAAATCAATGAAACATTTTATGGGCTCGAACTGGCTCATTATATAACATTTTTGGTGCATTCCAGCAAAATATTTGGAATTTAGTTTTTTTAAAAAAATGTCGACAAAAATTCAATTTTCTCTTTTTTTACGGTTTTTCAATGTCAAATAGCGCCGGCTAGATATTTTTTAATATCCAAGAAATTTTTTGTGAGTGCTAACTAGCTCACTACGCAACTTTTGCGCGCTATCCAAAAATTGCTTTCAAAAAAAAATTTTTTTGGGCTTATTTCGGCCCACCCTACTGTACAGTGCATTCTTCAAAATAGTAAATGCATCCTCAAATCATTATTTTCTTTTATTGTTTTTACAATATCATCATCATCATAGTTGGCTCGACAGCCCAGGGTGGGCCAAGGCCTTCCTTTGGAGAATCTTCCAAGACGTCCTACTTTTTGCCTGGGTTTTCCAATTTTTAACTTTGGTTTTTACAATATGTAGACTTAAAATTACGGTTTCTTTCATTATTTATATCTAATTTCATTTAACGTTTTTATCAATTTTAATAGAGTTAATTTAGCATTAGCTGTTTTACTCATTTTTCTTCTGTTAACTACTTTTACACAGTTATATGATTCAGACATAAAAAAATATTCATTAGTCAGTGTACAGTCATAAGACACTTTTTTTTCTGACTAATGTTTAATAGTTAATTAGGCACTTGTAATATGAATTAAAATTGTTACATTTATAATACACTAATATTTTTATGAAAATGAAATAAAAAAGGAATATTATATTACTTTGTTATATTAATGATGTATTAATACATCATAAAAATATAATACATAACTTTTTTCAGGGTTCATACTCTAATTGGATGAAAAAATTCCATGACTTTTTCATGACTTCGATGAAAATTTTCATGACCTTGTTACACGAAGAGAATAGCACTATTTAATCTCAAACTTGCAAATTTTTGGAAATGAGCATTAGCATGAAGGCAACAGCCTCATTGAAGCACTTACTCATAATGGAAAAAATATAAGTGTACACTTAAAAACCTAAACTATTCTCATTTGTTGTCATCATATAAATTTAAGTAAAAATGCAGTGAAAGGAATATGATGATGCTTAAGTGTCTAACATTCTTTTTTTTTATAAACAGGCAGAATGATATTGAATAGGACAAAGGTTGAATGAGTCATCAATAAGTTTCAATAAATTTGCTTAAAATGTTGCCTTTCAGTGTCAACAGAGCATTTAATCATCCACGTAAGTTGACAGTATTCTGGTTCTTTACAGTAAAGCCACATAGTTTAGTTCTTTATGTTTCTAAACCAAATCTTTCACCAGATCTTTTTTGAAAAGAAAAAAAAAAAAAAAATTCAGTAATAAATCAATCTTCTGATTCAAAAATATACTTGTTTTGTTTACGTGTTTGCACATTTTCAAACGCATATAACTTAATAGGTTCAGAAATTCCAGAACATGTTTGAATCCTGACATTGAGCGTAGCAGTGGGTCACATGGATTAGTTTTGTTGGCTGTATTTATATGTTGGGCACTACTGTTTTAGAGTATTAGAATTCCTCTTTTTCTGTATTCTATCGCCTGAGTGAAAATCTTTATTTTCTAAAACCATCAACAAATTAAGATAAACTCTGATAAATTTAATAATATAATTCTTATGAGTGATGGTATCGAACTCAGATGCAATTGAATTGCTTTTTTTTTTGAGTGGCCGTGGCAAAACCAAGAATGTGCAAGTTCGCTACTACAGAATATGAAACATAAGATGTGTTGAAAATAACAGTTAATTCAAAATAAGTGATGTCAAAGCAGTAAAATCACATCGCAAAAAAAGGCAAGCAGCTGCGACAGAAGTGGATGCAATAGGATTTCAAAATTCAATATTTGATTTTGGGATCGTTCAATTTTCCACTTTTAATAGATTTTATGTGCTGTACTGTTAAATCACTCAAGATTTCTAATGTTCTTTTAGTTACTGTTACTTTCTCTTTGTCCAGGACATTTTTCCATGACTTGAAATAACTTTCCATGACTTTCAATGAAAATTTCAATTTTCCATGACTTTTCCAGGTCTGAAATTCGCTTTTTTTCCCCCCATGACTTTCCAGGATTTCCATGACCCGTACGAACCCTGTTTTTTGGTTATTTTGAATAGTAAATGAACAATATTACTATGATTGATATAATCTTTATATTGAAAATACCGTAGTTGAAAAAATAAATATCGAAAATATCATATTTTCAAAATATCAGATATATATCATGATATATATCGGCCAACCCTGGATAAGTCAGCATGAATATTTAACAATTTAAGACATATTCAACAATTAAAGAAACACATCTTTGTAACAGGGGTCATTTATTGCGTGAACACCATTTCGGCACTACTATTTTGGGGGAAAATTTCATTTCAAATGACATTGGTTACAACTTTAATTATTTCTGATTGGCATTACCATATGGGAAAATTTACGAATTGACCACTGATTTAAAATTGTAAAAGTTGCATTTAGTTTGTGTTATTTTAACCAAGTTTTTTTTTTTTTTAATATTATTTACTTTTAATATATTAGTTTTCAAGGAGAAGAAATAGCTCAAAATAACTTCCCTACAAAAAAGTGAAGTTAGCTCAAAATACCTTAACTACAAAATAAGTAAAGTCTATTTATCTACATACCTTATTATTTATTATCTGACATAGTACTTAGCAGATTGTTCTGCTGTTAAAAGTAGATTGTTGCACCTTTAAACAATATCTTAGATTTAAACCACCTTTGTTTTTCTTATCTTCATATTACATAATATAAAATTTAGTACAAAAATAAGAAAATGGTTGAAACTAAACTAGATCTTGCTAGTACCACGTTAGAACTATCAGTTGAAATAATACTTGCCATTCTCCATTTTGCAATTTCTATCATTACATTCCATTTTATTTAGTTTTATTTATTTTGCCTATATTCTACGAGAAACCATAAATCTAAAACAAATAATTGTAATAATAGCAAGAAATTTAATCTTAACTTACTTTAAGAGAACCAAGTCCACCGGCAAAAATTCTGTGTTCCAATTCTAAAATCATATCTCGCAGAGTGATTTCAAGAGCATGATCAGGAGCCATTCCAGAATAACTTGTATTTTGATTGCTCTGATGTCTTTGAGACTTTCGAACATCTAAATGAGGAGGAGGTGGTAAAGATTTATTGAAAATATTGCAGGGACACTTTGATATGAGTTCTTTTATCCTTTCCTTTTCACTCAAAAGAGCTTCTTTCAAAGAACGCTCTCTAAAGCCCCGAGAATTTAAATTGGATAACAAACTGTCCAATTCTTCTTCTGTGTAATAAAAAGACCATTTTGTTCTAGGAGCATTAATGTTGTGCACAGGACAAGTGTCTATGTTTGCACTACACTGGTCTATAGGTAAAACATTTTTAGAATGTGGGCAGTACCACATAACATTATCATTTAAGTCACTTTTTTTATGTTTGCACTGTAAACAAATTTCATTTTCTCGAAAGCTATTGTCCAAAACATTCTTTTTTGTGTCTACACGGGGATTAAGATCTGTAAGCTTTCTGTTTTTTAAGGGAAAAGGAAGATCACTTTGAACAATGGCAATGTCTCGCAAAATGTCATTTTCCTTGTCACTACTTCCGTTAGAAGCATCAATACTTTGCAGATATTTTTTTATATTGGTTGTTGGGGTTTCCACTTTTAGTGAAGCTGCATTTTGGGGTTGAACTTGTATTGTTGGCTTCAGGAGGCAGGAACCTTTAAAGGGATCTTCATCTTCAATAAATATGCCAGGTACAGTAGGAAACACCCAGTATCGTCGAAACGCTCGATCACGACCAATAGGTGAAATGTTGAAAGAAGACTGCAGTTTTCTGATTTGAGATTCAATTTCACGTTCCTTACGTTGAAATTCTGCCTGTTGCCTAGCAGCTTCTTTTAATTTCTTTTCTTCTAATTCAGCCTTTTCTTCAGGCGTCAAATTATCAGTATTTTCCTTTTCTTCTTCATCCGGTTGAGTTTGAAGCTCTTCAGAAACTCTAAAATTACAACAAAATAAATAAAATTAAATTAAAAATTATCAAACAACTAGCTCCACCCTCCAATATAAACCACATCTGATGCTCCTTTTTAAAAGAGCAATTCATGGTTGCAAAAAGGCCACTAACTTACATTTTCTTGCCCAGTAAGATCAATGATTAATGTAAAAAACATAACAAATGAGATCATAAAATGACTGTAGAAAGATTGCCAACTGTATGCATGCCTTGACTAAGTTGTGGAAAGCATGCTTGCAAAATTGTGAAGTATTACGATGATGGAATAGTAAACTTTTAGGATTTGCAACTAGTTTTTCAGATTACTTTTTATTCCTTCACCTACTGAGTGAAAGTACTTTTTATTTTAACACTTTGTGTGGTAAACTTAACTGATCCATTTCAAATAAAATTTATGAATGCACAAAAATCAGAAGGGAGAAAAAAAATTTCTATGCAAAAAACTTGCTAGAATACCAAATTTTCGTATAACTTCCCCTCAACCTGCCAAGATTCAAAGAAAAAAATCCAGTAGATTTTTTCAATGCGGCGCAATATCGCTTTTCTCCATGTAATCGAGGGGAAAATAGGGATTTCTTATTATCTCTTAAAGTACAATCACATGCAAGTTCCTTGAGTCATATACACAGAGATTAATTAATAAAAATATTAAATGGAAGAATAAAAGTTAAAGTAATACTTTGTCAATGAAAGTTATTTAGGGGAAAGAATTTCAATTATCTGTAAAAATACAATCATAGACAAGATTTTTCAGGTCTTCAACAAGATTTAATCTAATTTTTTCGGCCGCACAGTGCCCGATAATAGCGGTTGTTTTGTGTACAACAAGAAATGTTGTAATTAAGCAACATAGGCTTAGCGATGAGTGAATGAAGCGAGATAGCAAACGTATACAAGAACTGATGTTGTCAGATTCTAATGTGCTAAAGTTTGAAATTGAGTAGGAAACTTTCAAACCATGGAGTAAAAGCACTAAAACGATATAAAAATTTATTTTAAAGGGGTTAATTTTTTCCATTTTCAAGAAAATCCGTAACTGGAGGGATTTTTTTTAGAGATTTAATAAAAACTGGGAGATTTTCAATAAAAAACAGGAGACCGGGAGAAATAATAAAAATTAGGGAGTCTCACGGAAAATCCAGTAGAATTGGCAGGTATGCCCTCAACCATATTTTTAGCATATTTAAAAGCTCATCTAGAAAACATGCAATGGATGTGTTCCATATCTTAAACAGAGCCCTTACATATAATAGTCAAAACTTGTTATGACGTCACCTTTAATAGAGCGTCGTCATAACTGGAGCAACGTCCTAACCAAAAGTTTTAAAATGAATATTAAAGTTATATTTGACAATGAAATTTCACATTCAATACATTAATAAATTGATGTTCTTCACTGGATGCAATAAATGTAATTTTGAATTATTGGCTGACAAGGATAAAATTATATAAAAAAAAAACTAACTCATGCTTTTTTGTCACTCTAACATACTTTCCAAAATGGGTAGGTTTAAATTTTAAGTCATCCTACTTTCTAGGAAATTAATTTTTCAAACCAGTCAAAAACCATCTTTTCTGACCACAACCTCATAAGATTTGGACACTTAATCCCATCCCTTTGGACATGGAATACTTTCTAATTTCTTTCCTGCACTTTAGGTTTGGTATTTCTTGTCAATCTAAGGGATTTAATGTTTTTTTCTCTCTTTTCCCCATGGGAGAAACTTGCAATGACCAGCTACAGTTGGGCAGTTGGGGGTAACCAATTTATTTTTTAAAATTCTTATATGCTGAAGATTTATTTTGGTATTCCATAAAGTGCAAAATTCTAACTTTATCTTGATGCAGCAGAATCTAAAGAGCACAATTTAGAGTTACAATTTAATTTAACAAAACTTACTCCTCACTGTTCCCATCACTTTTGTTTTCTTTCAGAGGAATCTTCTTTTTAGTGCTAAAAAAAAAAAAATTAAAATTAGTAAGTTAGATCAAATTATCATGGCTGAAAAAGTAAACGGAAAGAGAGAAAGGAGAAAAATTCTAACTATCAACAAATTAGCTCTTTATAAAAGTTAAAAAATCATTTAAAATGCCTGCTCAGATCAAGTATCCCAAATTCCAAGTGGGTTCTCAAGCACTACACCAACATTTGTCAAGCGTGGCTGACTGGTGCAAGTACCTTACATTTTACAAGGTGGCTACAGGAACTGAAAATTCCCCTCCTGATTTCCCTTATTAAGTTCACTAAACTTCCTTGATTTATGTTATTAATGATAATGGTTCCTTTTTTTTGCCCTACCTGAAAACCATTACATATTAAATAAAGTGCAGTGTTTAAAATGTTTTAAGCTGTTAATTAAAAATATGTTCTAAAAAGATGCTCCTTTTTTTAAAAATAAAAATAGTATATTAAATTATCTACACAGAAATAATACAGGAAATCTAAAACAAATACGATACTTCTAGTGACCGGTAAATATAAAGAAATTATTAAAACCGCTCTTAAAGACATATTTTATCATAAAACTAAAAAGTTTGTATGGAAATAATTTTAAACCAAATTTTCAAGCAGTATAATTGTTGTTACAAGAATAACAAGTATAATAAAGAAAGTATAAGAAGTAATGTAGTTTTACTTAATAGCAAATAATTGACATATTTATGTAAAACAAATCGAAACCTATTAACAACCAGTCATATTGAGCTATTCTCTATTATTAGTCTTACTTTCTTCAACAAATAATTGGCAGAAAATAAGAGTACATAGTTAATTTTGCAAAGCAAAAAATTTTTTTATTTCTTCATTTAATCAATTTTCCCTGATTTTTTTTTTTTTTTAAAAATTCCCTGATTAAGAAAGTTCCTGGACTTTTCCCTGATCTGTCGCCACCTTGTTTTAGCTGTTTTAAAGATTATGTATTAAGCATTAGTTTTAATTCAAATAAAAAGTTATTTAAATGTGTAACATCAATAATTCCAGTACTTGTGTTTATTGAGTTTAACTGCATGAAAGAAGTCCCCCTTCCCGTGCATGCAAATCAGGGTTGGCGAGTTTCTGCCAAGGTGGTTAAAACCACTGGTAGAAACCGGTTAAAACCGGTATGGCAAAAACCACTTTCTGCCACATTTGTGGCAGGAACTGGCAAAAACTCACAAAATGAAAAATTAATTCTTGATATACAACAGAACATGCATGGAAAAAATTAATTGTTAATCAAAGCACTGTAATTTTATTACAAAATTATCACAATTCAAAATCAAATGTTTCATTGTTTGAACTCTGCAATTGCTTCTTAGAAAAGGTGGTTTCAAAAATCTAAACAGGTTCTCAATTTAATATGCATCAATGAGAAACTTGAGAATATTCTTGAAATAGAAGAGCTAGCATCAAGGAGCAAGCAATGTCGTGAAACTTTCATCTATTGTATAACTGGTCCACCATGTAGTAACTGGGGTTGTGGTAAAAGTTTGACTGGAAAAATAAGTGTTGAGAAATGGTGACAATTTGTTTTGCAAAGCTGTGACATTAGGCACAAAATCTAGGCAAGTAAAATTCGGAAACTTTCTTCTTGAAGCACAGGACATGATAATTTCAATCGCAAACAATTTAGAGGAAGCAGATAAGTGAGAAAATTACAATCAGTAACTCTTCTTTCCTAAGCACATCCCTATGATTTTTTATCCCTTGTTAAATTAATCCAAATACTATGAGCCTCTACAATTGAAAAGTTCCCTTTCTGAACTAAATCAAAGGTACTAGCATTGGATGTTTTTTTTTTAAATGATGAAATGATGTTTAATTTTTTAGTTCACCTAAACAAATATCATTTACAAATTACTTCAGTTATTAAAGACACTTTTAAGTTTGTGCCAGTTTCTCCCGGTTTTTACCGGTTATAACCAGTTTCTGCCACTGGCACGGCAAAAACTAGTTTCTGCCGGCAGAAAGCCAACCCTGATGCAAATACACTATCAATTGCTGAGAACTCACTTTGAAGTTTCCTCCTTCTGTTTACGTGATTGGGCCCACCTCAACTGTTTTAGTTGATGACGCAGTGGACGTGTTTTATCTGCATTTTCATCAACAGCGTATCTTAAAACATCAGTAGCCAGCAATTGATTCATAAGTAGATGAAGTATCTTACACCGGTCCTCTGAAAAATTTTAAAAATAAAAAATTTCAAGTAATAATACCTTTAACATTTTTTCAAAAATTACAATAAGATGCTGCACTCACCACTACTTAATTCAAAAACACTGGTTTTTCCAAGCTTTTTCAATAACTCTGGTTCTTCTAATTTAAAGTACAATCCAGGGTCTTCACTAAAAGAACAGACACCTTGCCAATTAACACGTCTTTTAGCACCAGAAGACAAAATGTGAAGTCTTAAAACCTCTGTGATGGAAAAGGAGTCTAAAGGAATGTTTCTTAAGATAGTGCCTGCAAAGAAAAGAAAAATCTTAATATTCTGAGCACCAAATTGATGCACCTTATTTTTACATGCTTTTAATTTTGTTATGAAAAGAACACCATTGCTAAATTATAATCAATGTTCTATTAATGTTACCACCTTATAATTTTTTAAATTATATTTCCACCAAGCTGCCAATGTAAAAAATGAGACTCATTAAAGTTTGTTAGATACTGATTAATGAATAATAACCTTTGTAGTAAAAAGTAAATTAAAAATTATAATAGCAATTTTGCAACCAATTTCAATGACTTTCCATTTTGTGCATTAATGATTGTTTGTTACTTTACTTATACACTAATAAATGTTACAAAAAATCATTAATGTAATACATTTAAAATTAAGTTGTATGTAAGGTCTGCATAGCATAACTGCCAATATTGAAAGAAAAAAAAAGAAATAGGGAGACTGCATGAATAAGTTAAGCAACAAAAGTAGCGAAAAAGTTGGCATGTAAAAGGGGTTTCAAAAATGTGAGTAGGGATTTTTACAATCGACTACCACTTTTACTTTAAAAAATAATAATAAAATAAAGATTAATTTAAGGTTGAAACAAAGAGGCATAAGTTTATGCTTTTAGTGATAATATTCACAGCAGCAGGCAAAAATTTAAGAAGTTCAGAGAAAAATTAGGAACGTTTAACAACATTGTTTGGCAAAAAGAAGTTATAAAAAGAACGGATATGAAAATGTTTAAAGATTGATCAGACATATTTTCAATTTTCACGCTCCATGCTCATGTATAAGAAGGTTTCATTTATCTGACAGTGATCGTATCACAGCAGTGTTTTTCCTGAAATTCAAATCATAAAAAAAAGAAAAAAAAAAACATTTTTTTGAATTTTGACATTTTGAATTCGAATTATGTTTTTCGCAATCACGAGTGTGTGTATGTAGGTGTGTGTGTTTGTGTGTGGGGGTATGTGTATGTGTGTGTAGGCATGTGTGTTTGTGAGCTGGCATAAGTGTGTGGGTAGTTGTGTGTATGAATGTGTGTGGGGGGTATGTGTATGTAGGCATATGTGTTTGTGTCTGTGTGCAGGCATGAATGTGTGGGTAGTTGTGTGTATGTGTGTGTGTGTAGGTGTATGTGTGCGTGTGTACCTGCGTGTATGTATGCGCGTGTGTGTAGGAAGGACATGGATGCAACCTGGAGATGGCTTTCGCTAAAGGAACAGCATCGTGAGGACCCGGTCGACGGTGATGCTGCGGAGGGTGGCGGGGGAAAAATAAAATTTAAGGACGCCAAAAACAGTCAAATGAAAGCAATAAGCAATCGTGATTGCTCAAAAAAAAAAAAAAAAAAATTCTTTTATTGTTTCAATCAATATTTAAGAGGTATTTAGTTTATTAGGGAGTGCGGGAGAAGGCATCAAAATTTGGGAGACAGAGTTCTCAGAGGTAGATGCAAAAATTTTATTTTTTGGGTTCCGATTTTATGAAAAAAAAATCTTGAATCTCCTTTTTTTCCAGGAAAAAAGTTATATCAGATAAAAGTTTAAATGTATGTAACAGTTAAAAATTTAAATTTTTCCCCAGAAAAATTTCCAATATGATACATAATGAAATTCATTCAATCACAAAAAGTATTGAAAAAAGTATTTACTCATAAATTAATTCCCAGACTAAAATACAGGGTTGGTATAAAAACCGTTTTTTTTAAAGCCCCCCCCCCCCTAAATTTTGAGCAATCACGATTGCTCATTGCTTTTATTTGACTGTTTTGAGATCCTATCATTTTATTTTCCCGCCAGCACCCTCTGCAGCATCACCGTCGACCGGTCGCATCACGATGATGCTCCTCTAGCAAAAACCAACTTCAGGTTGCATCCATATCCTACACTTACACGCATGCATACACACAACCACCCACACACTCATGCCTGCACACAGACACAAACACATATGCCTACACTCATACACATCCCCCCCCCCCACACAACTACTCACACACACAGACATAAATACACATGCCTACACGCACATCCCTCCCCCCCCCCCCCACATAAACACACAGTTGTGATTGCGAAAAACATAATTTGAATTCAAGAGGTCAAAATTCAAAAAAAAAATTTTTTTGTTTAAACCAGGTTTTTTTTTTAGTTTTTATTACTACAGTCGAGTCTCCATATAACGAAGTCGCAAGGGACCTTTGAAAAGGTTCGTTATATAGAAACTTCGCTATATAGAATGTAGTAAATTTTTATGGTTAATTTTTCATGTACATTAAGTTAAATCCCATTTTTTTAAGGTTATATACATGAAAACACGAAAAATATTGAGTATTTTGAAGTTAATTTAACATAAGTAACAAATTAAAAAATAAAACTAAATGAATTAATTAACTAAAATTTAATTAGGAATGCCACTTGCATCTGTTGCACAATTGGTGAATTTTAGTAAATTTTTACATAAATAGGTTAAAGAAATCATACCTAAATTTCGTCAACGACAGTAGTTTTGCATTGAAAATAGTCCGTGATTTTTTGCTGCACTTTTGAAACACATTTTTCGTAAAATTCTTCACAAGAAAGAAGTGATTTAAACACTTCTTCTGGAACATCTTCTTGGTATTGCAATCCACAACGAATGGTGTCAAAAGCTTTTCTGATCTCATATGTGGATGGTTTCGATGGGTAGTATATTTCCGTATCTTGATCTTCATCCTCATCATTGTCATCATTACTCATTACAATCGAGTCCAGAATTTCTTCTTCCGTCAAATGACCAGTAGTTGACAAACCATCATCAATTGTTAAAAAATCTTCTAAACTGACATCATCTGTAAAACTATTCTTCTCACGGTAACCGTCCCAAATTTCTGTAACATCTGGTTTACTGTCCACGTGAGACTCCTGTTCTTGTTCTCCTGATGAAAATTCCTTCGCAAATCCAGCTTTTCTAAATGAATTGGAAATTGTTGTGACTTTCACATCAGATTGCCAAGCTTTAGACAATTCTGAAATGCAAGTCTTTAAGTCTACATATGTTTTAGAAAACTGTTGGTTTTCTTCAACACAGGCAATCATTTTTCGCAAAATTCGCTTTCGGTAGTAGACTTTTAAATTTTTAATTATCCCCTGATCCATCGGTTGCAATTTCGAGGTAGTGTTTGGAGGAAGAAAGATAAGTTTTATGTTCTTCACTTTGGATTTCACTTCAGGTGGATGTGATGGGCAATTGTCTACAAATAATGCAATCTTTCTTTTTTCTTTCCCAAACTTTTTGTCCAAGTCCAATAACCACTTCTCAAAAATTTCGCCTGTCATCCAAGCTTTTCTACTGTTCTGATAGTTCACTTCTAAGGATTTGATGCCTTTGAAACATCTAGGGTTTTTACTCTTCCCAATAACTAGCAACTTCAGCTTTTCTTCCCCTGTCATATTTGAAGTAACCAGTACTGTAATTCTGTCTTTGCTACGTTTTCCACCAAAACACTTGTCTCCTTTAAAAGTAAGAGTTTTATCAGGGAGACATTTGAAAAAGAGTCCCATTTCATCGCAATTAAACACGTCTTTTGGCTGGTACTCTTTTAATACCGGTTTTAACATTTCATTTTTCCACTGCTCACAACTTTCATCCGACACATCAACACTTTCTCCTGAAACTACTTTGTGCACCAACATGTGACGTTTTTTAAATTTGTCCAACTATCCAACACTTGCTTGGAATTCCGAGTAGCCTAATGCGTTGGCAAACTGCAATGCCTTTTCGTTAATTAGCGAACCTGACAAAGGTAAGTTCTGATCACGCACGGAATGAATCCATTTTAAAACTGCTTGATCGACGTCGCAATACACGCACAATCGTACTCGTTTTGCATTGGAATTCCCTACTTCACCAGCTTTACTTAAAATGGAATCCTTTTTTTTTAGTATAGTGGATACACTGCTAGCAGGAATGCCATATTTTGCGGCTACATCTTTCTTCTTGATGCCGCTTTCAACATCATTGAGAAGTGAAATTTTTTCTTTTATGGTTAAACACTTTCTCTTCGACATTTTGAGCAACGCAGCACGTTGCAGAGCAAGATGAAAATGAGCGAAATGTGCACGTCAGTTCAAGAGTGAGAATCCATCACACCACATCCGGTCAACACATTTCCAAGAAACCTCACCCCCTCTGGGAATTCTTCCCTCCTCCTTTCAAGTCTCTCTCCTTCCATCGACACAAGTGACAAAAAGAAAGGAATGTTGAAAGACAAGATAAGAAAGTTGTAGTATGAGTAATCTTCGACAAAAGCACCAGAAGAAAGACTTCTATTTTCGGAAACATCGTCTTTCTCCCACATAAAAACTTCGCAATAGAGAAATTTGGCCATTTGATACTCGTTAAAGAGAGACAGATTTGCATGCTTTTTTATTGAAACTTTCTGTGTCACCAAACATGCTTCGTTATATAGAGAACTTCGCTAAATAGAGTGTTCGCTATACGGAGACTCGACTGTATTTGTAAGAAAAAAAAAAATATTTTAGGAAAACCATCAAGATTTCATGCATTGAGTGTTAAGGAATGTTTAATATACATATTTGTACCTAATTTCTTTGTAAGCAATTAAACAAACAATTAAGAATTTCCCCTATTACCAGTTTCCCCTATGAATTATGCTTGAAATAATTGGGTAGTAAGTAATACAATACATGGCACATATTGTTCTTAAAGCATAACATTTATTTCTCAAATTTTAATTCAAAAAAAAAATTATGAAAATGGGGATAACTGCAGAAAATAATTTGTTAACTAAAGGGTTATTTTTTAGTTTTTTTAGCATACATTATTGAAGTAAGTGAGAGGCAAATTGAAGAAAAAGAACTAAAATCTCTTTTCCTCAAGACTATGGTTTTCTTTTTATTGCTTTTCATTTGCTATTCCTACTAACATCCCATTTTACACAAATTTTCTGCCTTAGACCATTTTTACAAGTTTTTTCCTATATAAATTTAAATTTTGAAAGAGATGCAGCTATTTCTAGTTCCCAAGTCTTCAAACAGGGTTGAGGGAACCAGAGTTCAATTCTGGTTGCATCACTCAATAATATCAATTTTTCATATTTTTTAGAGAAAATTATCTTTTTTAAATAACATTTGAATTTATAGTATTGAAAATAAGAACGTAAATTTTAGAATTAGGTTTGTTTGTGTTTCGGACAAAACATTGATAGAGGGCGCTGAAGTCAACTAGCGCGTAAGAGAGACTATAAACTTTCAGTCATGTGCTTTCCGATGTCTGTGTGGGCACGCTGAGACCGCTTGGTCTTGATATAAATCGAATCATGTAGTCTTAAGTCTCCAATTAAACTCGAAAGAAATTAAATTCGTGTAATCATTCTCGAAGTCCATTCGATGTGCCAAATACTTCCTTTCCAGGCCGGTACAAGATGTCTCAAACGGGAATAAATTCAGGTAAGCGCAAATCTTGGTTCAATCTCATTTCAATCAGTTTCTTTGATCTGAATAATTCTTTAATTCGAATCTTACATAAATCCCAGTACAGATTATGGTCCGTCGCAGTCCGGAGAGCTTTCGAGGGTAATTAAGCTAATTAAAAAGTAGAAATCAATCAAAAAATTGCGAAAATCTAATTCATTTCGTTTTGATTTCGTTGTGCGTAGCGGATTCATCTGGTTTTCCCCCCTCATGGCCCCTGGCGCCATGTGTTATGTTTTACAGTCTGTCTAGGATTCTAAGCGTTGTTTATGGTTTTTTCATTCATGAGTAGTGAGTGGCGAAACTTAAAATTCTTTTCCTTGCGGAATATTTTTTCTTTATTTTGGTGTTGAAAAGTTAGATATTGCAACAGTAAGATTCTGAGCATTAATATGCCGAAATCAAAGAAGCAAAATCAGAGTGAAGCGGTGTCTAAATTCACATTTCTGTCGAAAGAATGTATTAGATACTGTAATAAAGTCGGAACTTTAATTTCGGAAAATGAAAACATTGCATTTCTAATGGGCAATTCAAATCGATTCCGTAAGCCTGTTGTAAATAGTACAATTGTAGAGAAAGGAAATATCTGTGTTGTGTGCAAACAAAATCATAAGTTATTCAAATGTCCAAAATTCAATAATATGCCCCTTGAGGATAGGTGGGGTGTCGTGCAAACTCACAAGTTGTGCGAAAATTGTTTGAGGGATAATCACAGTCAATCGGAGTGCAAACTTTCATACACATGTAAATGTTGCGCTTTGCGCCATCATACTTTGTTGCATAGGTATACTGTGGCTCCAGAGCCTGTCCATTCGGTATCAGCAGTGTCTAATAATGCGGGGCAAAACTCAATGTGTGTACTTTTGTCAACAGCATTAGTTAATGTGAAGGGTAGTTCGGGAGAGGTAATTCAGTGTAAATTATTGATTGATAATGCATCGCAAAATTCGTTAATCACTCGAAAATGTGCGGAACGCTTACAATTAAATTTTCAGAACACATCTCATCAGTTAATAGGGATTAATGGCCTTATGGCTGAAACTTCTCTTCATTCGACTACCTTTGAATTCTCCGCACACTTTTCTAAAAAATTTCTGAAAATTAATGCTTTCGTAGTAAATCAAATAACCTCACCTCTTCCGAATTTCCGTTTGAGAAAACATTCTTGGCCTCACCTGGAAGGGATTCAGTTGGCTGATCCCACATTCTATGACACATCAGAGATTGACATTTTGCTAGGGGCTGAGCTAGCCACACGTCTTATCATTGGCCCTCCTCTTCGAGGTCAGCACAGAACACCAGATGGCTTGCCAACAGAAATAGGATATGTGCTGGCAGGCAAAGTCGGACATTGCCACAGTGATCGGAAATCTGTGTCCCACCTTACTGTGTCATTAAATGAGACTTTACAAAAATTCTGGACCGTGGAGTCTGTGCCCATCCAAGAAATTCAAACTGAAGATGATGAACTCGCGGAAACATTGTTTAAAAAATCCGTTAAAAGAGATGAAAATGGAAGATATATTGTAAAGCTCCCAATAAAAGTAAATTCGAATCTAGGAGAAAGCAAAACCCAAGCGCATCAAAGGTTTCATCTCCTAGAAAAGAAACTCGATAGAAATCCCGCGTTAAAGGAACAATATGTCACATTCATGAAGGAGTATGAGAAACTTAATCATATGAGTGTCGTAAAATCAGAAGATGTCCATAAGGTCCCTCACTATTATTTGCCTCAACATGCTGTGGTTAATGAAAATAGCACCACCACGAAATTACGCGTAGTGTTCGATGCCTCAGCTAGAACCTCAAATCAAAATTCCCTAAATGACATTCTTCTTACTGGACCTAAACTTCAGACTCACATATTTTGTAATTTGATAACATTTCGTTCCTATCCCGTTGCTTTTGTGGCTGACATCGCCAAAATGTATCGTCAGATTCGTATTGCTGAGGAAGATCAAGATTATCAAAGAATAGTGTGGAGGAATAATCAAGATGAACCTCTAAAAATATTTCGTCTTAACACAGTGACATACGGTACGTCAGCAGCGCCATTCTTAGCTCTACGTACCCTCCATCAACTATGTGACGACGAAAAGGAAAATTTTCCAATTGCGTCAGAATTATCGCGTACTCATTTTTATGTCGACGACTTATTGTGCGGTGCTGCATCTGTTGGAGAAGCAAGATCCATAATACCCGAAATGATAAAATTCATGGAAAGTGGGGGTTTCCCTCTGCGCAAATGGTCATGCAATTACCCGGAGGTAATAGAGAATCTTCCTGATCACATGAGAGCTTCTACCGATACCCATTCCTTTCAAAATGACGTAAATCAGAAAGTCTTGGGTCTTGAATGGAATGGAACTAAAGACAGTCTTCGGGTTCGGGCAGTCCTTACAGAACATGTAAATTCTAAGCGTCAATTACTCTCCGTTATTGCTAAAACATACGATCCACTTGGTCTTATCGCACCTCCCACCATTAAACTGAAAATAATGTTGCAAGAGATTTGGAAAACTAAAATAGGTTGGGATGATTCTTTACCTCATTATCTGCTCGAAGAATGGCAAACCTTTCAGTCTCAAAGTTTCGTCTTACAGGATATCTCTGCACCTAGGTATTTGCAATGCGCTAAAGCCACAACAATTGAGCTACATGGTTTCTCCGATACTTCCACAAAGGCGTATGCAGCAGTGGTTTACATCCGTGCTATTTCTGAGACTGTGCGCGTATCTTTCGTGGCAGCAAAAACTCGAGTTGCACCAGTCCAGACATTGACTTTACCCCGTCTGGAGTTATGTGGAGCATTATTGCTCGCAGAACTGGTGAACACTATCAAAAAAACACTGTTACTCAGTAATGAGAAAACCTTTTTATGGTGTGACTCAACCATCACTTTAAGTTGGATAGCCAATCCACCCTCAAGCGGAAACCAATTTGTTCGTCATCGAGTTACAAAGATTTTATCCATGTCAAATGTTAAGTCCTGGAATTTCATTTCTTCCCGGGAGAACCCAGCCGACTGTGCAAGCAGGGGACTCTTTCCTAACCAATTGAAAGATCATAAGACTTGGCTTACGGGACCAACCTGGCTCCAAAATGCTTCAAATTGGGCAAGTCCGTCTACAATTCCAGATGTTGTTCGGAACGATTCACATATTGAGGAGGATCTTTTCCTGGCAACCACCGCATCTGAAGAGCAGAGCCTTCTTAAAAGATATTCTTCTTATAAGAAAACAATTACGGTTATTGGGTGGATTTTACGTTATTTCTACAATCTGAAGCACAAGGAAAGACTTTCAGGGACATTGACTGTTCCGGAGCTAGATCGGTCTTTGAAGTGCATTCTTCTACAAATTCAACAGGAGATTTTCAATACGGAGATTAACTGCCTGAGAAAAAACCGGGCTATTCCCACTTCAAGTCGACTTTTGAGATTAAATGTCTTCTTAGATGCCGAGGGGCTTCTTCGAGTTGGTGGTCGCCTGTCAAAGCATCCTACTCTGCTGTATGACCATAAGTACCCTATTATTCTTCCAAAGCAACATCACTTCACAAAATTAGTTGTTGAGCACTTTCATGAAGTCAGTTTGCATGGAGGAACTGAAATGGTTTTATCCTTAATTCGTCAACAATTCTGGATAATATATGGAAGATCAACAGTTAAAAAATTCCTTCGTATGTGTATAAGATGTTTCCGGTATTCTGCTAGACCGCCCACTCAACTAATGGGCGATTTACCCGCATCTAGAATTACACCTTCAAGGGCATTCGAAAACACTGGAGTTGACTTCGCTGGGCCAATTATAACAAAATGTCAGCATATTCGCAAGGCGAGCGAATTCAAATCATATATATATGCCTTCTTGTGTGCTTCAGCACCAAAGCCGTTCATTTAGAGTTAGTCTCCAGCTTGTCTGCTCAGGCATTTTTAGCAGCTTTTCGAAGGTTTGTGGCACGTCGGGGTCTACCAACTCATATGCATTCCGACAACGGGAAGAACTTCGTAGGTGCGGCGTCGTACCTAAAAGAACTCGTAAGAATGGTCAAAGACCCAATTGTGCAAGACTATTGTGCTTCGAGAAACGTGACGTGGCACTTCATCCCACCGTACGCGCCTAACTTCGGGGAACTATGGGAGTCTTCCATCAATTTAGCAAAGCGTCTTCTGGTAAAAATCACTCGAGGAGCACTTCTAAATTTCGAGGAGCTAAGTACTCTCCTCTGCAAGATAGAGACATATCTAAATTCACGCCCACTGACGTCTCTATCTACCAACGTTAACGATTTCCAAGCGCTTACCCCTGATCATTTTTTGATCGGGTCACCTCTATTGGAAATCCCAGAATCTGACTCCGCTAATAATCATCTTAGTTTTTATTCCAGATGGAGGTTGTTATTACAGCTAAAAGAGCAGTTCTGGAGAAGGTGGTCCAAGGATTATCTGCAGTCACTTCAACCCAGGACCCGGTGGACCAGAGCAGGACGTCAACTGCAGCTGGGACAAATGGTCTTGGTAGAAGACAAAGCTTCACCCCAAGGATTCATCCTAGGTCGAATCGCCAAAATATTTCCAGGGAAGGATGACATCGCCCGAGTGGTCAGCATCCGAACCGCCACAGGAGAGGTCACCAGAGCTGTAGGACGTATACGACTGCTGCCGATTAGTGACTGTGCCCCCCCGGAAGATGTTTCGGACAAAACATTGATAGAGGGCTCTGAAGTCAACTAGCGCGTAAGAGAGATTATAAACTTTCAGTCATGTGCTTTCTGATGTCTGTGTGGGCACGCTGAGACCGCTTGGTCTTGATATAAATCGAATCATGTAGTCTTAAGTCTCCAATTAAACTCGAAAGAAATTAAATTCGTGTAATCATTCTCGAAGTCCATTCGATGTGCCAAATACTTCCTTTCCAGGCCGGTACAAGATGTCTCAGGTAAGCGCAAATCTTGGTTCAAACTCATTTCAATCAGTTTCTTTGATCTGAATAATTCTTTAATTCGAATCTTACATAAATCCCAGTACAGTTTGTAAAGTAAAAGTTTACAACAGAGTGAAAAATAAACATTTGATGATCCTTTTTTCTTGCACTGGAATTCAAAATTTAGTTTAAAAACTTCATAATACTATTTCAGGATCAAAAGAACAACTTGAAGTTGCTTCATTTATTCATGAAATTACAAAACATTTTACAGGTTGTAAAGCCTAAACCATTAGCTTTTTTAAAAATGCATAATAAAAGTAACCATGCCAAGTTTCAATACAATCCGAGATTGTAGGAGTTAGACCAGTTTTTTGACTGATTTTTGCATTTATTCTAAAATAAATTTAAGAAATAAAAATATTATTGAAATAATGAATAAAATAAGCAGATATAAAGTAACACATAGTGAAAAGGCTTCCAACATTAAAAATTATTGAAATATTTGCAGGATGCCTCAACAAATCTCAAACAAGGCATGCAATTTTCGGCGAAACACGTGTTTGACATCGTTCCAAACATACGTTTTCGGCAGATATCGCGGAGAATGAAGGTTTGAGGGGGGGGGGGAGGAAATAGAAAAAATAAGAAAATGAGGACTGAACTTAATACAGTTTTTAAAAAATTTAAGGAAATTTTCAGAAAATTAAGGACTTTTTAAGGGTTTTTGAGGGACCTTGATTTTGCTTGATGAAATTAAGGGTTTTTTAACCCATTAAGCGCCGCTATATGAACCACATTGGAAATACTTAAGTTTTCATGTGTTGGATGTTCAATGCACATCTCTAATCATATGTAGCTGAAATTTTGCAAACATATTTATTAGGTTAGGAGATATGGTATGGTCCCAAAATGGGAGACTTGGCGTTTAATGGGGATAACATACATATCCCTGTCACTATGTTGATACTTGAATAATTTCTTGCTAAATCCAATTAGAAAGCCCTAAAATCCTTTTTATGTAATGAATATAGCTAGTTATTGGTACTTTAAGTGCATATTTAACATATTCAAGCTTTAAAATGTAGAACTTCTTAAGTTTTCATGAGATCCAAAGCTATAAATTGTGGGCCCCCTTGCAACAAAAGCTGTGGAGGCCAGACCCAGGGACTAGCAGTGTACATTTACAACGTTAATAAGCATTAGTATGGTAGTTATTTTCAATTTTTTGAGCCGTTCGGCCCCTTAAGGACATCTCCCCCCCCCCTGCTCTGCCCGTACCTCACTTCCCAGGTCTGGTTTACATTCTTGTTTCATTCCTTCTTCTTATACATTTTTGTTCAAAACGGAACTTTTCCTACACATTTTACTACCTTTAAGCAAAAAGCCTTAGGATTTTCATACACAAAAAGAGAAGAGGTAGGTTTTTTTATTAACCATGTCGGGGATTGAGCGAGTAAATGGCAATGACCTGAAGCACTATATAAAATGGCTTTTATAAAATGGAACTAAGATTTTTTTGGACTCCATGACGGTGTATTTGTGTCATTATAGGCAAGGGTTTTTTTTACAGTTAACATTTCGACTGCTTCATAACATGTTTGGTGACACGTTTATGCATCATCATAATGTTTTTAGAAATAAATGTCCGGCATGCTTGACACTGCGGAATTATCAACGGTTATAGCTTCTCAGATTTCATCCAACAAATGACGATAAATTGAAAAAGTGTAAATTGAGACAGTTATCGCATTATCTGTGATCTAAGCAACTATCTGAACAGAATTTGGCAATTCACTAACAAGTGATACTGCACTCATCTTCTTGTTTTAAGCTTAAATGTATTATTGAAATATTGTTTGAAGCTTGTCAAAAAAAAAAAAAAAAAAGTGAAGAAATTTCTGTATTGAAATTCAATCTCCCTTATTGAAGGGGGAGCCCTCAAGGGGGATTGGAGGGAAATATTTTTATGGGGGGAGGAATAGTTTTAAAGGGAATTTTGATCTTTTACAAAAATCTCTTTCGTGATCTGTAGAAATTCAGAGAGATGCGTCATCTTCCTTAGGGAGGATTCCCTGTTATTCCAGAACTTTTTTCTAAATGAGTGGAATGTCACTTGTTTTGACAAAAGCGCCTGCTCTTGACCTTGAACAACAAAAGAGTGTTTACAGTGAGAAAATACAAAGGGAGCTGTGGCTTCGACAGGAAAAAAGGGGAGAGTTCATTCATGCAGAATGGGTTAGGCATGACTAGCTCTGCTAATCAGAACAAGCCAAGTCTCCCATTTTGGGACTTCAGTAAATAAAGTCCAATAAAACTCCTTTAAATTGTTTTCCTTGGCCCCTGTTTGTTGTGACTTGAAAAAAGCTCTATTGAGCTTCATATTCCATGTTTCGAATTTCCTACATTTGCATTAATTATTTTTAGGGAATTTTTTTCCCGTGTAATGCAAAAACAAGAAATTTTTGCAAAATGTAAATTTTTTTTTAAAAAAAGAATTTACATTCCAAACCTTTTTGAAAAAATTAGGAATAAAGTTTGGTTCACTATCATTCATTCTAAAAAATTTAAAAATGATAGCTTAATTACTTGATGAAGAAAAAAATATTAATCGAAGGTTCCCAAATTGGGAGACTTGGCGCTTAATGGGTTAAGGAAGTACGAACCCTGTAATAGGAAAGCTACATAGATTTAAAAATAAAAAACTATTAAACTAAAAAAAACTATTTAGCAAATATGTAATTTATCTATAAAACTTTGCTAGTTACTTGGCATTAATCAGATTTCTCTTTGCAATAATATGTAAAATTTATAAAAACACTAGCTGTACCCGACACGCATTGCTATGCCAACAAAAAAATATATCACAATACTGATTTTCATGACAATCGGTTGAAAGGGGCAGAAGTTGCTACTCTACAGTGCCACCTGGTGGCGAGTGGCTTCAATGAGCATATTATGCACCTTCTCCGTGGAAAAATACATGTATATAGCAATTTTCAAAATAATCGGTCCAGGTATCAAGTGAAGCCGTGACTGGACTCAAATTTTGTACTCACGAAGTTTGCAAGATCAATCAATCGCTAAAAATATCAAATAGAAAAAGTTTTAAATCCCCCTGTTGCATGAAAAGCCATAAAACAATAAAGAAAGAATTTATTTGTTCAAACTCAAGAAAAATGGCAACAGCTAACTTCTTATCAATGAGATCTTTCACGCGAATTAATTTCTGCAGCCGATAATTTTATTCGAATTTATCCAATGGATTGCGACTTAAATTGGAATAAAAAAGGAACTATCGATCGAATTTTTTTTGAACTGGTCTATAAAAATTCCCAGTACCAAAAATAACAAATGGTGAAAGTTTTAGCAAAATCTGCTAGGTAGTTTTTGAGTTCATGGATGACATACAGATAAACATTCATTTATATATACATAGATTTGGGGGAAAACAATGAAATTTTTCAAAAAAACATTTTTGAAGAAAAAAAACCACTTGGCTTAAACCATGGTTTAACCAAACAACCCTGGTAAAATTATTTTCAGATTTGTGCTAATAATGGTATAATAAATTTATTGGCAAAGAGGGACTATTAAGAGTTTTGAAATGAATAAATTATCAGAACAAATATCAAAACTAGTCATCTTAAGCTTGCCTTTTTCAAAATTACTGCAATCCTCTCAAATGATTGAAATGAAATATTAGTAGCAGAGCTTGGTTAAAAAAAAAAGTTGGATTTTTTAAAATTTAAATCTTTTTTTTTTTAATCTTCAAAAAAATTGGGAGATTAATTACTTTACATTTATAAACATAGTATATTTCAGACAACAGATGAAAATGTAACTTTTTAGCTATTTTTATTTCATGGCTGTAGTTAATTTTTCAATAAGTAGACCAGTTTTAAACCAAATGTATAATTTAAATTAAACATTTACCTCTTCCCCCCAGCAGCTACAACCATCAATCCTTCAACTAAAATTCTAGGAAATAGTGGTACCAAAGTGGTACCACTGGTACTACCACTATTTCCTAAAACTTATAATTCTCACATGTTTTGGAAGAAAAATTCTTAAAATTTAGCAGCTTTCTATGTTTATCAGTTTAGTCAACAAAAGTTCTGAAATGGATTCAATTGTTCAATTGGAATGATGAAGGCAAAAAACAGTGATAATAAAGCAATCTGAATTAATGAATCTTTTGAACACTCTTAAAATTAGGATAAGTTCTCTAAATTTTGAATAAATTTTGAAGATTTATAAGTATGTTATGCTTAAAGATGAGGTTTCTATCATCATGTATGCTTTTAGCGTAAAATTATATGTTGAACAATTACTTTTCCTAACTATATAAGTTATGGTGTTATAAGAAAAACTGCAAATTTTTATTTTGTTCTGAACTAATTTTGGAGTAAAAGCAATATTGTAAAAATTATCGTTCGGTCTACATTGTGTGGACTTTACGTTCTTTTTTGCACTGATGAAGGGGCTTGCATATGACAGCCCCAAAACAGCTGTTTGCTGAGTTTTTATACTTTATACACGTTGATGTCATTTTTACTCAAAATCAATATTGCAAGAGTCTGAAAATTTATTACACACACAGAAACAGGGATGTATGAAGTTTTGCCAGTTGAAATTAAGACTGTAGTATAATAAAATTTAGAGCAACACATTTTAAAAATGTAAAATTAATTTCTAAAAATAAAATCAACTGATTTTAATCACGTTTTAAATGAAGCCAATTTAAAGCAATAAACCCTGATTAGTAGGATGTAAAAAGACTGTAAACTCACACAGTCATTTGAAAAAGTTAGATCTAAAATTAATAACTATTATTTCCAATCATTTTTGAAATCAATGATTTTCTTGACTTTCCAGTGTGTGGATTCTTGACCATACAAATTCTGAATGGCTTCAAATAGAATCATCCAGAAATTTAAAGTCTTTTAGAATTGGGAATAAATATTTAAAAAATATCTCACCATGATATTTTTTAGGCCATTTGGAAACAGCTATAGCAAGTTTTGTAGCTTTACTCACATCTAAATTATCCAAACCTGAAACAAAAAATTAATTTGCTGTTTAAAGAAAAAAAAAATTATTTGATAGCAAACATGAAGTAACAGATTTGTGATTAGCGTCATTATGAAAGTAGCATCATGCACTTCAGGGGTTCTGAAACTAGGTGCCATAGAGAGAGCAGAAGGGTTCCGTGAAGTAACCATGTTATCCATATAGTATATGCATACCTGCCAACATGTCTACTTGGAAAACCTTACAATCTCCCGTTCAAAACCTTACAATGATTCAAAATTACAATAACACTCTAATTTCCTTTACATTTTTATTACATTACAAGAAACATAACTGTACTAGAAAACATAGAAGGCCATTGAAAACTAAAAATAGAAATGTTCAAAAATTTACAATATCTTGATGAGGTACTGGGGTACCTAATTTTGGTCCAACCTCATACTGCAAATTAAAAAAAAAAAAAAATTACTCTGCCTCCAAAATGTTTATACGTAGCAGATTTAGCCAACAAAGCTTATTGTTTATTTTTGGACTTCATGATACCAATTTTTGAAAAAACAAATGTAATATTGCAGTCTGCAGAACCGAAAATTCATATTTTGAATTCTTTATTGTTAGAAATGTTTAAAGATATTTTATGCAAATTTGTTCAGCCATTTGTTCTCAAAAGTTGTGTATGTATAACTGATGTGAAGTATGCTGAGAGATGCAACCAGAAAAATGACCAAGATTTGTTAATTGGTAGTGCTACCTTAAAAGTAGTCAATAAATTAGAAAGTAAGGAAAAACAGCAATTTTATTCTGATGTTAGACAGTACTTTTCTGCATGCTGCAATTATATCAGACTCAAGTTTCCTGTTAATAGCGATGTATTAATGCATGCTGAAGTTGCGGACATTGACAAAATTTCCCAAAAGTCTTTCATGGATGTGCATTATTTTTTGTTTTAGTCCGACCACATACAAATTTTTTAGCAATTTCACATTTAGGAAACATTTTTTTAAAGAGTTGCCCTGCATGATCAGCTATTGCTATAGGCAGATTATGCTCTAATATGAAACTGGTGAAGAGGCACTCCGCGCGTATGACATCACTTCCCGCAGCGTCGTCCACACGATTAAAGAATGTCCCGAGTCTCTGAGATTTTTCTTTAATTGCCATATAATCTTGGTGCTTTTTAGTTGCAACATGGTCCTTAATATCACTTTTGCCACCATGCGCAATTTTTATATCGCAACTGCAAATGGTACAGAGCGCAAATGAGGGCCCTTTCCTTGACTGTTTTATTCAGGGGATTTCTTGTGCATAGGATTCCAGAAACACTTGATTATAACTTTTTCCTTTTTTCTTTTCCATTTCACGGCAGTGACGATTATTCAATCCAGAAAGAAAGAACACTGTTACGGAAGCAAAATCCAAAAATAAATTCACACCAGGCGAGCAACGCCGATTACGCTATTGCTGCACGTCTTTCTAGCCGGCAGGAGTGGATACTCAACGAGTTGCTAAAAATCACGATCGACGCATGGAGGCGGGCTTAACAACTTCCCTCGAGGCTAGGAGAAAAGTGTTAAATGGTACGTTGAAATTGCGCATTTCTTCTTCGCGTAAAGGCTCGGGTTTGGAAGCTCAGCATACTTGCCAACCTTCGAAGGTAAAAAAACAGGAGATTTTACTAGCGGTATATAGGTGATTCACCATCGACATATCCTCGCTACAGAATTATTAAATTATGCTTCTAAATAACATGAATACTAAATTTAAAGTGAAATGGGGATTTTTTGCAGATGTAAGCAAATTGTAGCAGCAAGAAAAATATATTGCTAAGGAAAAACTAAATAATAAGGAGAGAATTTGCTTAGTCTCTACCAGAAAAGTAGCTACAAAAATTTAATTACTAAAATCCGAAAAAAAAAGGAAATCAATATATAACGAAAATACAATATAAAATAAGTTAACTTAAAATAACTTCAAACATTCAAAATAATTGAAATAATTTCAAGATGCAAAAAGATTGAAATCTGATGCAATTTTTGGCAAAGCACGTGCATCGTTGAACATGCAATGTGGAAAGCTTCTAAAAAATTAATTTTTACTAAATGAGTTATTAATTGGAAAAATTCTTATTCCCTGACATTGGTAGACTAGAAAAAGGCGCCATCTATTGAGAAGAAAATGAAACTTTTTGATGATTGACTGAAAAAACTGCAAAAACGAAAGAAAATCGTAAAAAACGGGAAATCGGGAGATGAAAGCAAAAAACAGGAGTCTCCCGTTAAAAACAGTAGAGTTGGCAAGTATGGCTCAGTGATCACCATGCGTAAAAGCATTGCGCGGTGGCTCAAGTCGATTGTAGATAGATGGGCTTGAGCGCGTTCGATTGTTTGAACGAAAGTTTTGCATTTTTAGGTTTTGAGGGAAATTTTACGCAAAACCGTACAATTTTAGTACAGAACCTTACAACCGTACAATTTGTACCAAAACCGTACAATGTACGGCCAAACCGTACAAGTTGGCAGGTATGTATATGTTAGGTGGGTTTGCCAAATAAGGTCATATGGACCAATAAAGCCTTCTCTCATTGTTGACATAGCATTGTAAAGATTTGTAAGATGGTGATTTCAGCCGGTGTGAAGCCAGACTGATGATGAAGCGTTTCCTACCAGCAGTTTTTACTACCTAATCTAATTTTGCTGTAATGTTTTGCTTCTACATGGTTCACTGCAGTATAAAAAAATGTTTATTGTTCTTCTAGCTTAATTTATGCAGTTGACGATTTCGCAAAAATAAATGTCGCTGTGTATAGCAATTATTTTTTTCCTATGATTTGATAACCTCGAAAAGTGGTTTGTTAACTCTAACCCGTTAGGGAGGAATTACGCATGTTAGCGTCAGTGGCGGCTACTCGTCCTGTTCGAATCACGCTTATTTGCATTACAGCATATGCTACTCAAGGATTTGAACGACGCTCGTGTGCGGCTTGGTTTTGAAAAGAAATGTTTATTATCAGATAGCATTACTTATCCATGTTGTGTCCAAATGATTGCTCTCGAACATTAGTATTTCTCTCTCTTACGTCAGAAAGGGGTCCCTCAAGTGTCTGTGATTTATTGGATTTCATGAAAGAAAATATAAAAGTGGTAAAGCAAGTAAGAAGGGAAATGCATACTCATTTTGAAGTGGCTGTTTCTAGTTTCAATTCCGTTTATAATGGGATTTCATGAGAGATATTTTAGCAAGATGTTTTACTTTTAGATTCATTTGTGTGCCCATGGCGAACACGTTATCTTTCTGAGGAGGAAATATCTAAATTTATGACTGATCCATTTATGGAACTTTTGGACTACAGTGAAACAACTATAAATTATTGGAGTTTTTCATACACTAGTTACTTTCCATAATTATACACTGAAAATGAAGGCAAGGAACTTTGATGGAGATGTGTAGTTTGCTCAAAGCACAATAAAAGACCTAACACTACCTATGAGTGTAAAATGCGCAATGCTCCGTGCTTTGAAAATTTTATCCGGCTTTTAAGTATTAATTTTTACAACATTCTTCAAGTATTTCCTAATATTAAGTATTTTTCCTCTTTTGTACAAAATATATTGTTTAATTTTGGTACTTTTAGTTATAGTAAAAAACACTGTATTTTGCATTTTTATTGTTAAATATCAATTATTTTCATCATTTTTTTTTTGTTATGATTGAATGATACATTTTATCATATATTATAAAATGGTTTCATTTCTACGTTAAGTGTACATTTTATCCATGATTATGTAACAAGTACTTTCCGAAATTGCATATTAGGCTTAGCGGGAGAAATTGCCCCGGCCTGTATGCACAGTTCGCATGTAACTGCTGCCGCCCTGAGAGAGCGCTATCTTCTGCGGACTGCCGTCACGAACGGGTTAAAGTCATGGTTAGACTTCTTAGCACTACAGTGTCCTTATAATATGACACCGGAGTATCGGGTTGTCTGGTTGCGCCCAATATGACGCTGGATTTTTTTTCTTTCCATCGAAGTAAACACGGAATTTATGACAATGTTTTTGGGGTTATACAACGTGGTTTAATGTACTATATTGAAGACTATCAATTCTTTTTAGTTTGATAGTACTTTTTGGCATTTTTGTTTTCAACTTTGCATGAAGTAATCTTCACCCGAAGTATCCCTTACTAGGGCTCATATTCCTAATTAGCCTAAATCTCTTTTCTTTGCTAAACTACAGAGAATCACAATTGACACTTAAACTCTTCACTTGGCTTTATTTTTTCTTAAGTTTTTATGAGCAGGCGTCGGAGAGAATATTTAAAAAAATTTAGGACACAATTTTGATAAAATTTTAAGACATTTTCTGGACAACAAATATCAAGATAAACTGAAATGTAATATATAAGCTTGATTTTGGTTGTGGATGATAAAACATTTCAAATTTAATAAAATGCATTCAATCTTTTATTCATCAACAAAGTGACATATTATGAAGTAGAAGTATAGCCCAAATACCAGTCCAAATGTTTCTTTACTTGCCTTGTTGTTGCTTTATCAAAGTGAATTACGAAGAATGATGAAAAAATATCCTTAATAAGGCGGGATTTAAAGTAAGGTGTAAGTCTAAAATTTATTATTGTACTGAACTTTTATCAGATACTTTGATTCTTTTTACTATCTCAGAATCATCAAAAATATCCCTGTAAATAAATCATTGCTGCACAGGTATCCCTGCACAAATAAATCATTTAAAGTTATGAATGAATAATTTTTTTTACGGCAACTAAAACTAAAAAAACCTCCGCTTTCAAAATTTTATCTTGGTGTGAATTTGGAAAAAAAAGCTTTGGATTGCTTCATCATAATAAATTTGTTTTCAACAGAAGACAAAGAACAAGGAATTAAACACACAGCTTGATTTTTCAAGCTACTGTCTTTTATGTCTCAGCGCATAAGCATGAGACAATACCTGTGGAAGTAAGTCCTTGATTATCAATAATGGAAATGTAATGTACAAACAGAACAAACTGCTTTAAATTCATCCCTTTCAATAAATAATAATTCATGTGCAAACATTGTTACACTCCCCAGCTCTGATTTGTACGTTGTAAGTAATTCTAATAAGCCACTGGCTTGTTGTCCAAAGGAAAGTTAGACCCACAAACAAACTAGTTAAGCTAATAAAAGAGTGTTAATTAGAATAAACTAATAACTTATTGTTAATAAATTAATTTGATTACAGAATATTGCATTGTCATCGGGTCTGAGGTTGCATTCCAAATTTTAAAAGAATTCAATCACAAAAAGTGGGCAAAAATTGAGTTGCAAGATTATAAATTTAATTTTGGTGTAGATGGGATTAGAACGCACGCCCAATGATTCCCAGAGGTGGACGTCAGTGAAGACTCGCGTCTTAGACCACTCGGCCACGAATGTTCATATATTGGTGGAATGTACTAACTGTAATAAGCTTCTAGCTCTTAGTCCAAAGGAGAGTTACTCACAAATATACAAGTGAAGCTAACAAAAGCGTGTTAATGACACTATCAGTGTGTCTAACCTTGGAGAAACAATTTGAGGAGCTTTTTGAAATTTTGTGCAGCAGCTGGATATATTCTATAAAAAACCATTAAAAAATTAAACCCGATCTAACACTTCTTGAGCTTTGATGGTCATTTTAAGCACTAGCACAAAAATGATTATTTTTAAATTGAGAAAAAAGTTTTAAGCACTATGTCATTATTTGAGAATATAAGCACCTTTAATTTCCTATATTTACATGTCTGTCATAATAAAATAGCACAGTACAATTAAAATAAATTATAATTTAATAAGATCTTCAAAAGCTATATCTTTGGTAAGCCTGATAAGCATTAAAACTATATTTGAAGAATGTTAACTCGGATGGAATAGGATTAACATTTTTGAATGGGCATGGCAGTCTTCATTAAAATACTATTAAGTATAAGAAGGGTTGAAAATATTAGTCTACAAAAAGGTATTAATGTCTAAGCAGTAGAATGGCATAGCAGATAAAAATGAGAGAGTGTTACATAAGTGGATGCAATCGGATTTCAAAAGCTAATCTAACCATTGTATCCACCATCACTCTCCAGGATTTCCCCTCCACTCCTATTTCACTCTCTTCACCAACAGCAAAAAGTTCCTTACTTCTTTCTACCCAAGAAAGAATGTTTGTATCAGCAAGAATCCTGATGGGAAGGTCGGGGTAGAAGGGAGGTGAGGGGGTATTTGCGCGATCACTAGAAAGTGGCTGTGAAATGGGCGTGGCAAAACCATAAGCATACATGTCTTCAGCAAAAAATTAAAATACATACAAGAAGGGTTGAAAATAATAGTCAACAAAAAGTTATAAAGGTTTAAGTGATAGGATGGCATAGTAGACAAAAATGAGCGAGCATTATAGAAGCGGATGCAATCGGATTTTGAAATGCATAAACGCTAACGCTTTCTATGTCATTCTCGAGCCTTTTTCCGTGCCCATCTACGAAACGAAGTTCCTTTCTACCTTAGAAAGAGCATGTAAGTCGGCAAAAATACGAAAAAAATACAAAAAGCGAAAACTTGCGGATCAGCGGAAGATTTTCATCCCCTGTCATGAAGAAATTCATTTTGTAACTCTCCTGGTGCTACTTGTCAGTCTCTTGCTGTATGAAATTTAAACCCGTTTTTGGAGAATCACCAATTTGTGCGTGTGTGTGTATGATTTTGAACCTTAGGGTAGCCGTCTTAACCACACTTTCCTGAATAATGGAGATGGTATGACCTGAGAAAATTTCAATTCTTTAAAGGGTGCGGAGTGTCAAAAAAGTTTGAGAACCCTTGATGCAGTTAATTCTTTCCCCATTTTTACTGAAAGTGCTACTTGACTTTCTACAAAATTTGTTGAGTTCAATAATCATTAAATACATAAGTCAATGTGGGTAATCAAGTTTTATTACATGTTTTTTCAGGTTGCACTTGGATTTTGGTGAAAGAAATATTAGAAACTAAATTGCCGTTTTTGTACGTTTTAAGGTCATTCATTTATTTTTTGAATTGGAGATGTGCTTTTTCAACTGAAATGCTATTCATGTAATCACCTTACAGTGCCTGCAAGTTTTGCCCCTTTAGATAGAACATTTCTTTACACCATATTTGATATCAAAATAAAAAATGATCACATAGGAAAGATTCTTACTGGAGATTTCAGTATTTTTTGTGTCAACAATATCATCTTCAGCTTCTTGATACCTAAATATTGCAGTAAGGAAAAGCTGCAGCAGGTCATTGAAAACACCTTGAATATCAGTTTCCACAAGAGCCTTTTCAATTTGTTCTGCAATAAAAACAACAAACTTCAAGAGAAGCATAAAAACTAGAAATACTTAAGATTTATTATAATTTAAATCTATCACTGACTTTAATCAGCTATTTTAAGAACATTTATTAGATCTGATTGATGCATTTTTTGTAAGATGTTGCAAATGTTCATTTTAATTGAAAATACTAGTATTTACCAAATGTGATGCCTTGAGGAAAAACATCTTTGATTTGAACTTTTTGACCAAATGTATTGAGGAATTCCAAAATCATTATAGCATCACCAAAACAACTCTGAGGAATCCCACAATCAACTGGTGTAGAGGAAGGCAATTCCTGTAAAAGATGAATTTTAAATGAATGATATAAAAATTTATTGTACAAAAGAAGAAAAAAAGAAGAAAGAAAATAATTTGAAGTTTGACCTCTTGAAATTCAAATTATTATTGCACTCATGAATTGCGATAGAACCCAACTCGTTGGGTTGCTGTTTTTACAAATGGAATGGAAACGGCCAAGAAATTTGCACTGGTCATATTGACCAGTGATTTTCTAGAATAGGCAATACGAGGCATGTCCATAAAAAAAGAGATGGTGACTAGGATGCAGTACAGTCGAGTCCCGACTTACACAAGGGATGCGTTCCAAGACCCTTCGCGTAAGTTGAAAATTCGCGTTGTGGAAAAGGGTTTGTGTAAAATCTTTTATAAACATACCCATACGATTAAAGACACTTGTAAACACCACCTCAAACTGTTAAAAACCATTTCTTAATCATACTTTACTCTTTCATAAACAAAAAATTGAATTTTTATTTATTGTATCTAAAAAAATCCGCTTTATTTAACATAAAAAACTACTCTAATGCACAATATCAATGATCAATGGGAAAGGAAGGCATAAAATAAACCACTACGGTACATACATTATATAGTAAGAAAACCAAATGCACTATAGTTGTTGAAACTTTCTCTTTTCCCTTCTATCTTCAAACACTAAAAGAAACAGCGCTCATAGGTGTCATTATATTTCATCAGCTATCCCATATAGAATGAAAAAAATACATGGAAAATGAGGAATAGTTATTTGTATAAGCGATGTTCAGACTAGTACGGTGTGGGAACTTCCGCCCTCAGCGATGCCAAAGGGATGAAGGTCCATTCACGGAAAAACCTCGATTCCCTTCGGAAAATTTTCATTTTGCGAATGAAGAATTCGCGTTAGGAATAAAATTCTTTACTGGGGGGGGGGGGGGGAATCCCGTTATAGCCATTTTGCATAAGTCGGATCATGCTGTAGCGGGAGTCGACTGTATGAATAAAAAATTTTTGGCAAATATCCACCAGTACATTTATTACAAAGATTATATACAGCACACCACGTTATGTATTTTTATTTCTTATTAGGCTTAAATGATGGGAGTTAGTAAGCTGGAAATTTTGTATTTAGATCAAGTTTAGCTGTTGAAATTCATCTTTACAGGCGTTTTAAACAATGAACTAATGTAACATGAAAAAAAAACTTAACTTTACACAAAAACTTCTTTTTTAGGTAAAGTCAGCTTGAATTAAGCCCTGAAAAAAATATAAATAAAATGAAACCTCAGACAACTCGTAACTATAACGAATATTAAAAACAAATGTCACTATGATGATTTGAAAAATCAAAGCAATATCAGCTTTGGAGAAGTGAGGATAGTAAGCAATTTGTGATTGTTCAAAAAAAAAAAAAGACCATTTCAGTTATTAACGAAACTATGCAGGCACAGTGCAATACATACAGTGTGGAAACTATTTTTTTAACAAAACAACTCAAGTTATTGACTAAGATAAAACATAAGCTCCCTGCTTTTTACTTGAAAACATTTATGAAGACATTCCGTTTTGAAAACTAATCAACAAAAACTACTCATTTGTTTAAAATTAAGTATTTCTGCAAATATAAATACCATATTTTTCCATGTATTGTCTGTTAAAAAAGTGTAAAATTAATGAAGTGTAGATTATCTGAGTTTTTTTCCCTCAACGGCAACACTTTAAAATTAAATTCACAGCAGAATCCACCAATAGAGACCGTTTCGTATTCTGTAAAGTTGTTTGTGTTACATAGCTTCAATTTTTGTCTGCCATTCAGGCTGCGTAAAAAGAAAAACAACCATACAGTCATAGTAGAAGCAGTCTCCATTTTTAACCGTTTGTTCTTTTGTCTTGAGTCTTCATGTGTAAGTAATTAGTGTACTACAATCACGATTTCAAGAAGAAATCATTATTTTTTAGGTTTGTTTTTGACAAGAAAAAAGCAAAGAGGAAAATATTTGGAAGAAACAAAAATAAACTGTGGGATTTTTTTTTCTTTTTTTAAAACTTATGTTAGTAGCTTAGAAATATTTTCTGCACAGCCGAAAATTTTCTGCAAATGCTGTTCTGGTTCTGTTCACGCATTCGTCTATATTATGCATGACTGCCTATAGCCTATTACAAAAACTAAAAATAATATTTAAAACCTGAAGACGTTTTAGAGGGGAAAAAAAAACTTTTGAGTCAATATTTTAAAGTTAACTATGTTGAAAATCAGGAGAACTTCAGAAACTTATGTTTGTATATTGACAAGAGGGAAATTACTTCAAATCAGTGGTGCCCAACCTATGGTCGGCAGAACCGATTCATATGGCACATTCTTATGAATCAAAAACTAAGTTCTGGAACTGTTCAAAACAAAAGTCTTTATTTGGGATTTGATAAATCAAAAAAGTTTGGAACCAAACAGCAAAAAATTTGTTTTGCAAAAAACTGAGGTCTTCATGTCAATAAAATAAGCACATTGATATGATAACAAAACAGATTTAAATATAGAGTGAACTCTCAGTTATTGGCGGGTTTCTTATCCCTGGTCTTCCTAAATTTTCAAAAAAGATATATATATATATTGCTATGCATTTTGAACCAAAAACGCATAAAGGCATTAACGTGTGAAAAATTAAACTTAAGACTTTTTTTTTTTACTTTTCTTCATTTCCAATGGCATCACCTTCTTAAACCTGAGTAGTTAAAACTTGGCTTTATTTTTTGATCTACACTACCAGCTGAAACCCCCAATATCTACACTACTTACTGCATTAGATCTAAATGACTGAAAAGCGAGATGTGCGATCAGATCAATTTTGTTCGAAAAAATTCCCCATCCTTTCCCTGTATGTTTTCGATTTAAGATCAACTTGATCTGTTTCAGTTAATATGTTTGCACGACTTGCTTGCTTATAATGTGTAATGCAGTTGCAATTATGAGCACTCCTTGTTTGGCTTTTACATCCACTGTTACCATTGTCAGCTAGTTTCCATTTACATCAGTTAAAGTTTTCATGCTATTTATTTTTTTAAAGCTATTGCATACCTTAGTATAGTTTTTCATCGATTTTGAAGATTATCTGAGGTTACTGTACCCTATTCCACAGACAATCAAAAGTTGACTGCCTTTAAAAATATACGTGTTCTGGCTCATGAGATTCAAATTAGAATAAGGTGTGGGCATTGTGTAAAAACATTGAGCACTGCGGCATTAATCATCATAATTAAACTTAAGCAGTCAAGATTAAAACTCACTAAGGGAAACAAAACTTACTTTTAAGTCATCACACTCAAGATCATCTCTGGGTTTCTTCCATGAATTAAGATATTCAAGTTTTTTCTTTTTTTCCTCTTTCTTTTTCTCTTTTTCCTAAATTAATCAAAATAAGAACAAGCTTATCATTTTTGTACTTTGTACTAATTCTTCATAAAATTTCAATTATTTTTACCAGTCGCATCTCATAGAAAACATTTCTCTTTATGATTGCAGTCTCTTTCTTTAAATTAAAAGGAGAACAGTCGCTCAAGATTTATTTATCGGTATTAACAAAACTAATCAGTAATAAAAAGAAAATTTTAAATTAGAATAAAATATGCAGTTGATCAGGGTTTTTATATGTTTTGATGCCCCGTTTTTTGCCAGACTTCCAAAACTATGTTTGAAAGTAGTTAGATGTTGTTTAGCAAATGATTTTCAGAAGTTTTTCAATGTAGTTTAGAATTATATAAATTAAATATGTTCCCCAATCCACAACAGTTGCACTTGCATTTCAAAAAAAAAATTATGAAATGAACTCTAGCATAAGTAGAATAAAGTTTACAATATTAGATCAATATACAGTAATTTCAGGGGAGAAAAAAAAAAGTTGGAAGTACTTCGTTACAGGTGATCAGTATATATTGGTAGGAGGGGTGAATTGCTGCCGTAAGGCCCAAGAACACTGCTGCAATAGTGTTTTTTTTTAAAACAGATTTCCTTTCACATAAAATTAGTCAAAACTCAGGATTCAATTATTTCTCATTGGCATGTTAATACTGGAAAATTTACAAATTCATCCCAGACTGATAGATATATACTACCTATCTTCTTAGAATAAATTTTAAACAGTTCATTTACAAAAATATAAATGATGTATACCATGTACATTTCATATGAATTATGTTATGACTTAAAAAAGAAAAATGCACATAACAGATTGATTTTAGGTAATCTACTATCAAGGGGAAAAAGGACTGATACTTGAATTTTTATGGTTATAAGCATTAACTTATTGTAATCATTAGCATATGTATTTCTAAACTAAGCATTAGTAAAACAAACAACTTAATTAATCTAGCAACATCTCCTACAGCTTAGCATTATATTTCTTCCTTTGAGGTGTTAAAGCATTAATAATGCATTAAAAAGCAAAACAATTGAGCCTAACAGCTGTTTTTACCTTTAATTTTTCAATTCTCTGCTTTTCTTTAAACTTCCGTTCTTCTTCTTCTAACTGCTTCTTAAGAAGCTCCTTAGCTTTTAGCCTCTCTTTTTCTGCAGCAAGTCTTTGTTTCTCAGATAGAGCTGTTTTTTCAACTGACTTTTTCTTTTCTTCAACTGTTTCTTTCTTAAAATTCAACTTACTCTGAACACCCTTCTTACCTATAAAGCAATGTGTTTAAAACTTTAACAGAAAAATTCAGTGCAATGTTTCTGAAAAGATAAAAAAAACTAGTCGTGAAAGTATTTGTTTACTCGCCCGGGCAGCCTGACACCTGGAAATTGTCCAGGTCTGTTGACAAGAATGAGTAATTTTTATAAAACTAGGAAAATACAATATATTAATTTAACATCTTGCAAATGATCAAAATATTACTAAATTATGGAGAATTTTTTTCCATTAACAATCACTTTACTTTTCATTAAAAAACACAGGAAGACTACTTTTAAAAAAATCTGAAACCAGGAACTATAGAGAGAGTAAAATATCTATATAAATTGTACATTCAGAAATGCTCAACTTTTGATTCGGGGAGGGGGGGGGGACACCATTGATTTTTAATTGTAAATAAGCCAACAAACATGTTTCAAGACTTAAACTTTCAGGATTAAATTTATTAAAGAAAAACAGGGTTGCCAACCTTGAAGAAACAATTTGAGGAGCATCTGAGGTGATTTTGAGGAGCAATTTAAAATTTTGCAGAGCAGTTCAGTATTTTGTACAAAAATTAATAAAAATAACTAAAACCACTTAGTTAAAAGTTTTATAGCTTTTATAAATCATTTTAAGCATGAGGATAAAATTAAATTATTTTTAAAATAATAAAACAGCTTTAAACACTATTTCAATCTTTGAGTATAAGCATCTTTATTGCCCATATATCTTTGAGTATAAGCATCTTTATTGCCCATATTTACATGTTTGTTATGATGAAATAGCAAAATTTAAGCTTGAAAACTTTCGACTGGGAAATGTGGAGCAAAATAACTTATTTGCGGAGCTGCAGAGTTTTGCCTTTTTTGTGGAGCAGTTGGCAACCCTGGAAAAAAAAGAAACGCACTCAAAAACAAAGTTTGACAACTTTTAGTAAAAAAAGGGCTCAAGACCTTTAATATTTAAATATTCCTAATATTAACAAATTGCTTTAGATAAAATTGAGACACCTCTCATATTTCAGTAGATTCTTTGGTCAAAATATTGTGCATACAATTAAAATGTTACTGAGTAATAATTAGCTACAACCTGGTATTCTATTTTTTTGTACTGGTATTTCTGAATGCATTTAAAACATATCATTAACAAAAATATAAATAATATAAATGTTTTATGCTTTGCGCCAACAACAAGGCTGTTTTTTAACTTAAATCAAAAGGCTTGCAATAAATTTCTAGTTTCTCCCTCATAGATGCAGTACATATTTCTCTTAATCAATTCAAGAAACAACTGCATCTAAGACTTTAGATTCATTAATATTGGAGTAAAATATTAGTTAACGATTAAAAACTTAAATCACTCGATAAAAATAAGCCTGCAATTAAACATTACGTATTTTGACATTCTACACAAACATAAAAATAAATCTTACTTGTTTGTCTCTTAACCAAGTATAGGAATAATAAAAAATGAAAAAAAATTTCAAAAATGAAACTTTTATAGTGGATGCAAAAAGATTGCAACTTTTGAAACGAAGGCTCAAAAGTGTAAAAATTGCAAGAGAGAGAAGTAATTTCAATAAAATTACGTTTGGCTCTGTTTCACGACTTTTTCTATTTAAAGACAACTTTTCACAGTCCTGCATGCTCCACTGTAGTTTTAGAGGCAAAGGACATACTCAACTTGACGATTTTTGGTGGTCCCTTGAAAGTCATTAAATAGAGCCAACTGTATTTTATAATCAGATTTTAAAAGTATATGGAAATCATTATCAGTAACAATAAACCTAATCGGAGCAAAAATAGAATTTAACCACCGGATTCAGCATTTAACTTTATGACTTTTGACAAAAACATAATTTTTACTGAAAATTTTGATTGATTTATGATTTTAAGAAAAATAAAAATAAATTTCACTTATTTGCATCTTGACAAAAACTAATAAGCATCAAAAATGAAAAAAGTTGAAAAGAATTTATTAAAATAATTTTAGAATTGCATCCCTCATGTAAGATAATCATTCAAGTGACAAAATTAATGAAATTTGAGTGTTTTGGAATATAGTTCAAAACTATTTGAAGTCTGTGTATCAGAACTTATATGTGCTTTAAGTTGGATATTTTTTTTCCTTTTAAGCTCACAATCATTAATTCCTTGCAATAGTAAGATGAATAAACAAAAGTATATTGCCATCTTTTACCAGAAGAATCAAGAATTTTTTTGTTAGTATTTTTTTCCATCTTATCAGGTGAAGTTCCTTTACTTTTGACTGGCGATGACACAGCATAACCCGGAAGTGGTCCAGAGAAGGCTTCATTAAATTGAAACTCATGAAGATGATTATTTTTTATAACTGCATCCTGTTTAAAATAATAAATAAAATGGATTTATGGACAGATCAAAAGAAAAAAATTATCAATAGTCATGTACAATTAACAGCATTTAGCTGACATTGAAGAAGTCTAAAAATCTTTTTTTTTTTTTTAGTTCTTCAACTATTACAACACAAGGAAAAACAAAGACTAAAAAACAAATTTGTATAAGAGCAAACTAAAACAGGGTGGCAACAGGAACTGTGAAAAAAAGTTCCCTGACTTTTCCCTGATTAAGTTCACCAAATTTGCCTGATTTACGTTACCAATGATAATGGTTTTCTTTCTTTGCTCTACTTTAAATCCATTGTATGTTTGTATAAAATGCAGTATTTTAAACATTTTAAGTTGTGTAAAGTTGTTGAATTAAAGATATATTTTAAAATAATGCTACTTTTTTAATAAAATTGTTAAAAAACCATTTTAAGTCAATTTTTTTGGAAAAAAACCCCTACAAAACAGTACATTAAATTTTTCTACATGGAAAAATTATAGAAAATTAAAGAAAAAAAAAACTTGACTTCCAGAAACCACTTAGCATAAGAATTTTACGAAATTATTAAAATCACTCTTTAAAACCTATGTGTATTTATGATAGAACTGAAAAGTAATTGAAATTATTTTCAACTAAATTTTCAAACAGTATAATAATTGTTGCAAGAATAACAAGTAATAGTGAAAGAATAGAAGTAATGTAGTTATTCTTATATAACTAATTGACATATTTATGCAAAACAGATGAAACCATTTGACATTCGTTCATAGGGAGCTTTTCTCTAATCAAGAACATAGGTTTTAATGAATGAATACAGCATTTTAACAGTAAAAAAAATAAGATATTTTCTTAAGTACACAAGTTAACTCTATTTCAAATGATTTCAGTATGTAACGAAAAAAAATCTTAGATTGCTTTTGTAACAAACAACTTTGAAATATAAGAAAAAAACAGAAGAAAAAAAAGAAATTAGTTAATTTCAAAATATATAAAAGAAGACTACAACTTGGTTATAAAATAAAAGAATCACTTAAGTCTGAAGAAAAGTAAACCTTTATAATCTGCGGTGACAACAAATATCATAACGGCAAAAAACTAAGTTTATTTTATTGAAAGTTCAATTTTAGCAATTAAATTTAAAACGCGAAGAAGTAATAACTTTTAAGTTTTTACCAGTATTAATTCAAAAACCAAAGATTTCTTATTGAAATCATGATGACAGTACGCTAATTACTTCGAGACAATGGAATAAAGGCAAAGGAGCTAAGGCATTAATGAAGGCTTACTCTTTGCCTGTATGGTTGTTTATTTTTCGTAGGATTGAAAGCGTGAAAGGAAATTTCAAGCTAGGTAAAATAAACAACCTAACAGAGACAGAAGCAATCTTAGGAAGTTCATCCTGTGGTTAATAAGTAAGATTCAATACTTTGACGTTGAGGAAAAAAGATGCACAAATATGCGGCAGTGTATAATCGCACCTCATTAATTTCACTTTTTTTTAAAACAGATAATTGGCGGAAAATGCATAGGGAATTAGAGTACTTAATTTTGTAAAGCAAAAAAAAAAATTATTTTTTCTTCATTAAATCAATTTTCCCTGATTTTTGTTATTTTTTCAAAATTCCATGATATTTCCCTGACTTTCCCCTGATTAATAAAGTTCCCTGATCTCCCTGATCTGTCGCCACCCTGTAAAAAAAAGAAAACGGTTAACTTAAAACTATCACCAAGTTAAAATAGGACTGATTTTGCAGCAGTGAAAATCTGATGTACGTTACACTAAAGAAAAGAAACCTTTTCTACACAAGTGTTAGTCCAGTAACCTTCTTCCCCTTGCATCAGATCCGATAGTTCTGATTTTTTAAGGAGTTGTTTATGATATTGATCCAATAAGTAATCAAGTTTGGGACCTCAAACGTCAAAAGCAACCTAGTCAAAAATCGAAAATAAAATAAAACTTCACTGGAGCCTTTTTTTCGATTTTAACCCGAAACGACTAATTTTTCAATAATACCTTTTCTGAACCACTTAAAAGTAGATTAAATTTGCCACAATATGCATCTAGAACTATCTCTTTAGACCCAAACGTTTCCGAGATAAAGCCATTCAGAATGACAAAATATTGCTACAATTCGCGAGGTTAAAAAAAAAAACATTAAAGACGTGATCTCAGAAGCTATTGGGTCTAAAGAGACAGTTCTAGATTCATATTGTTACAAATTTAGTATGCTTTAAAAACATTAATAGTAAGTTTTTCTTTTTTGAAAATCTTACTGTTTAGGGTTAAAATTGGGAAAACTAGTTAGGGCTAAAATTTCTAGTATTTTTTGATTTATATTCAGCACCCTGGGTCACACAAACGTGGATCATTTATTGGACCAATATCATAAACTACTGCATTTGATGCATATGGTTACTGAACAACCTTTATATTTTACATATTTATACCCTAATTACAAGGTCAACTCCTATATGCAGTTTTAAGAAAATTTATGCTTATAAAATTCTTATATCTTTTCAATGAAAAATTATTTTGAAAGACAATATATAATCACAACTGAATTTCATGAAATTTCCTATGAGCACTTGAACAGTTAATCAAAAATTATCCATACATAAATAATTTGTTTACAACAAACCTACTTGTTACAGAGAAAACTTAGCATCTACTGAACTTAAACCTTCTTGTCAAATGAAGACTTCTTTATTTTTATTTACTTATTTTTTTTTTTTTTTTTTGGTTGATTACATTTACAAATAAAATGTATTTGGAAAGTTTTGACTGAAAATCAGTTATGCTTTTCAATACAATCTTCTTGTTCCATCAAAATTTATTGGTAAAAAAAATATACATAAGCAATAAATACCTTAACTTTCCACACACCATCTTTTGGTTGAGTATGATGCTTTAAAAATAATTTATTCCTAGGCTTGGTGTATGTTCCTTTAGGTCGGCTGAAATGAAATAGTTAAATTAGAATATGAATGTACATACTTGATTTTTATGTTAATTCACTTTTCATTGACATTTCATCACAATTTCATTGTTTAATCTCTGTAATTGTACTATTTCCATCCCCTTCAAGAAATAATTGTTAAATTTGATTTGTACAGGCAGTAAGTTAAACATTGTTATTAGAGATGCATGATGTATTTGGTTGGTGTTAAACTGCATATTCGGCAGGCCGCAGACAAACAGAGCATATTAGGCCCAGTAGCAGAAACTTTCTAGCCAGTCTGCGACACTATTTTCGGTAGTTGAAAATAATCTGCAGCATTATTATTAGTTTTATTTTAAGTTTTCATAAAATACACAAATCCTTTGTGAAGGTCAAGATTTGGACAATTTTCCAACTGGCCAGTGACCACTAGACCCGAAAAACGTAGTGGCCACCACTGTCGCTGAGTTTTAAAGCATTAAGGGGGGGGGGAGGCAACAGCCTGCACCACTTTCATAAAAAGAATAAGAACTCTACACACTTTGAAAAACAATTATTCGAGACATATTAATTTTAATATGGAAAATTTGCGTTGAAATAGGTTTTTAAATTTTTTCAAACAGTAAATGAGAAGTTGGCAGGAAACTGCTCTTTATATGAAATATTTAGCTTATAGCAAAGCCTTCAAATCAATGAGGATCAACTACTCAGGATGAGGAATCCTGACAAATTTGAGGAATCAAATACAACTGTGCATATAATAATTCGCATTTTTCAAAAAAACTATTTTATAAAAAGAAAGAAAAGATTTATTGAACATTTTTTTTTATCTTCAATAGTTTGTGTTGAGGTAAATATCCAATTCTGTTTTTGGAAACTTGAGTAAGTAATAGTATCGTTTATTTCCATCTTGCGAATGACCAAACATGGCGTCTACGCGAAAAATTCATGGTTATAAATAGATATTTGAATTTGTTACATAAAAGTAGTAATAAATTCAAAATTCTTAAAAAACTACAATTTAGGTGAAATAGTCAGTTTTTAGCACATTAGCCTCTAAAGAAATGAAGATAAGAAAATATTCAGAAGATAAAATTTTGAATTTTTAAAGACAATACTTAAGAATTATCCGAAAAAAATGGCACATTTTGCATAATTTTCAACAGTTTGCATTGCAATAAGCATTCAATTCCGTTTTTGAAAACGTAGGCACTTCATGAGTCTTGCTATAGTCTTGCGTACCAACATCTTGGGAATGACCAAACATGGCGACTCCGTTAAAAATTTAGACATAAATTTCTGAAATTGGTGCAAAAAAATATTTTAAAAATAAAAATCCTCATGAGACTAAACTTTAGATGAAAAGTTTTAGCGCTTTTGAGTCCAAAGAAATGAGGATAAAGTGAAATTTTCACATAAAATTTTTCATTTCTCAAGAAAATTATTTAAAAAATTAAAAAAAAGATTTGCTGCACATTTTAAGTTATATTCGTTTCTTAGCAGAAAAATAAAACATCCAATTCATCTTTGTTTTTGAAAACTTTTGCACTTTTCTACTTCGATTTTGTGAATGACCAAATATGGCGACTATGTTTCTAGCTGAAATGCTGAAGCATCCATCGCTCAAAAAGCGATCTCCAAACGATCTTTCCCAAGTTGTATTTCTTTTTTTTTTTTCTTTTTCCCTTTTATTTATTTATTTTTTCTTTCTTTTTGTTCTTTGGTAAAATTATCTGCAGGCAGCCGAAAAATCTGCGACGTACGTCTCGCGTCTCGCAGTTTCTGCTACCGGGATATTAGGTTTGGCAAACACTTTAACATTCAACAAACCAATAGCAAACAAACAAATCTTTGATAATTGGTAAATAAATAATTATATTTTTTGTGCAATTAATAGAAGTTATAGTATAGTACCATTAATTTATATTGTTATGTGTTAATTTTCTCATTGAAGTTTCAAAGTAATTTTAATGTAAGAGTAAACATTCAGATGTTAAATTTACATTTGGTTGCTTTTAAATTTTTCTTCAATCTTACAACACTTTATATTATTACAAACTCATGAAAATCATTAGAACATATCAAAATTGCAACCAATAGAATCAAGTTGACTAAAAGTTTCTCGATCATCTGCCACAGAGAAACGGAATGTGTGAGCAATATGACCTCAGAATTTGTTCTAAACATATTTTTCAAAGTTTTGCGGAAAAGTCTTATTGTCTCACTGCTAATACTCTATGTTGGACTATGTACTCAATCTACTAATAAAAAAAGGGAGACGAGAAATTCCCTTTGTACAGCCAAAACATCCCTGTGATCACAGTAGAGAAATTTTATGCTCAATCAGGTGATAAAACTAGGTCACTCTCTTTCCGTAATATGGCATGCATGTTGTTCAGCATTCATGTCTAAAACATCTAAAATTATAACTTCAGTTTTAAAATAATTCCAAAAAAAAAAAAAAAAAAAATTTTAAGACATCATATTACCTGATGCAATCTGCTTTGGCAACAGTAGTTTTTCCAGTGCTATAATTGACAACTTCATATTTTATTTTTGATGGACTGATTTCTTTTGGTTTTCTCGTTCTAAAATTAGATTAAAAAAAAGAAAATATACACATGATGGCTATAATGCTTAACCAAATGAATTTTTTATTCGTTATTTTGAATTACCGGCACAAAATGTTCCTCTCTAATAAACAAGGTTTATACATAACACAAGAGCGGCTATCGAAAAACATAGCCAAGCATTTGTTAACATATAATTAGATACTTTAAACCAGGGAACAATCTAGGATTTTTTCTCACTACCTATTTTTGTGAATGCTTTTTTTTTTTAAATCAGCATTGATTTTGTGATTTTTTAAAGGCACATTCAAAGTTTTCTTAAAAAAAGAAAAAAAAATAGAGCAACTTAAACGCTAATTTGAAAAGTTCAAAAAAAAAAAATCATCTACTTTTCAAACTGACGTTTTTTTTTGACAGCTTTCCTTTTGAAGGGGGGGATGGAGTACAAGTACTAGTACAAGTCAGCTACTATACTCATAAAATGACTTTGTACATAAAAGGTAGAAAGTTAAATAAAACTCCACATCTAAAATTAAAAGGAAAATTTTAGGTTGTGTTTTTTCACCAAATAAATTTGTAGAGATTTTAAAGCTTAATACAACATTGATGCTCTACATTGTACAATTCAGAGGGGGAGGGGGGGGGGATTTATAGAGCCTATTATTTTTCAGTTTTTTTTTTTTTTTGTAAACTTTCTTTTTATAAGTGTAAAGTTTAGCTATAGAAAGAGCTATAATAGATTGACAAAATAGCTTAAATTTCATGTTCAATAATACATTTTTCCATATAGTTTAGAAATAATTTTTCTATCTAAGTTTCTAGCTTAAAACCTTTAAGGAGTCATAAATAGAATTTCATTTTTTTAATATAAATGACTAGGGGGTTCTGCCCCCTGCTCGCTAACTTCTGAAGATTGCTTCGCAATCTTATTTGATTAGAAAAAAAATTAATTGTCAGTTGGAAAGAAACAGATTAAAAAAACGCATTATGAGCTCACTTTGGATCAAAAAGCACCTCTTCCCCGGGTTTCAAAATAACTTGTATTAACTTGCAGAGCTGTAAGGGCTAAGGGGCTCCTGAGCATTGCAAAACTGCAGTTTTGTACGTTTGAAAAGTCGCTTTCATATTCATGGTCTCTAGTAATATATTTTGCTCTTTAGCTCGGGGCTTGAATTGAGTTGAGCCTAAGATTTTCGGTTAAACTCCAAGCTCTTAAAGTTCATGAATAAGCAAGAAGAAACATGCGAATCGAAAAGCCCAACGGCAACACCCAATAAAACATCAGTAATTTTAATGGATATGAAATTATTCGAACTTGATTTTTTAACGGCTTGTAACTTTTTTCCCTTTGGAGATAAAAGCCTAGTTTTTCGACCAGAGGTCGAGTTAGATCCAGAGTAAAAAAAGCCTCTCTTTCCAGTGGTGTTAAAAAGAAAACTAAGGAAAATTCCTTCGCTTTCTACTGATAAATTAAATGAAGAAAGTAGTGCCTAAATTTTAGCTTCGCCTAAAAAAGTTCTAGCTAAAAACGCAAATAACTCTCGCCGTATTTAAGTCAGAGCTTTGAAACAAATTGTGTAGAACGCAGAAAATTCTACCCTTTCCAGTGATATATAAAAGAAAAAAACTAGCTCTATTTTAAAAAATAAAGCCCCAAGGTGCACACCCCGAGGCTCAAAGTAATTTTGTACAAAATTTCAAGGCTGTAGGTGCTAGGGGTCTCCTAGACGCAGGCCCTCCACAGATTTCCTTCCAGAATTTCTTTAAAACCTTACTTTTATATATATATTCACTATGAAGAGATTATACGCTCGAGATCTATATTGATATTCCAATAATTACAATTGTTCATTGTGGAGACCAAACTTTATTTTCTTCATATGATTAACTCTTGGTAATTTGCAAGAGTACTTGGTACTTTGTTTAAGTGCTTATTGGTGCAGCACTACAGTCAACCCAGTTTACAGGGATGAGAGTGGTCAGAGAGCAAAAAGGAGGAAATCCAAAAAAATTTCGTAAAAGGGATGATGTCCAAAAAAAATTTCGTGAAAGGTATGATATCCAAAACTGAATCAAATTAGAACCTGGAAGCCATGATATTCAAAAATTCAACAAAAAATGGCTAATTTACCTGTTTTAAAGGTAATATGTATTTAATTAAGTATGAGTAATAATTTTGTACAATTTGCTGCATTTTACCATTTCTTGAAAGGGTGTTTATTCATAAATAAATCTAAATTTTGGAAAAGAGGCAACAATTTCTAACATCTGAGTCCTTGAACAAAGGGTTGGGGGAGCCAGAGTTCAATCTTGGCTGCATCACATAATAGTGTCAATTTTTCATATTTTTTTAAGAGGAAAATATTTTTTTCATTAAAAACATTTGAGTTTATAGTGTTAAACAAGTGAAACATAAATTTTAAAATTAGGTCTGTTTGTAAAGTAAAAATTTACAACAGAGATAAAAATCTAAAATTTCTTTATGTGGTAGAACATACTTCTCATAGTAAGAATTGAAAATAAATACATATGTATATCAATGATTGGTTATCTTTTTCCTTGCATTGGAACCCAAAATTTGTTTTTGAAAACTTCCCAATACAATTTCGGAATAAAAAGAACTAGCAGCTGCCTCATTTAATCATGAAATCTCAAAACTTTTAACAGGTTGTAAAGCCTTAACCATTTGAGATTCACCATAAATATTTTTTACACTTTCTGAAATGCACAAAAAAAGTAACCATGCCAAGTTAGAAAAAAAAATCGAGACTGTGGGTGCTAAGCCACATTTGCATCGACTTTTGCATTTTTTCTAAAATAAATTAAAGAAATAAAAATATTATTGAAATGATGAATAAAATAAGCAGATATAAGGTAGCATATAGTAAAAAACCTACTTGCAGGATGCAAAAAGATTGAAATTTCAAACTAGGCATGCAACTTTCGGCGCAGCATGTGTTTGACGTCATTGGCATGATTCCAAAACATACGTTTTTGGCAGATATCGCGGAGGATGAAGATTCAAGGGGGAAAAATAGAACAAATAAGAAATCGGAAACCGAAAATTAAAAAAAAATCTCCTTTTTTCCAATTTTTGAGAAAAATGCCTGAAAGAGGCATAAAAGGAGGAAAGGTTTTTAAAACCAACAGAAAAAGCCGGAATTCCGACAAAATCTTATCCCTGAGTTTATCATGGTCAATTTGTCCCAGACTTTACCGCGATAACTGAATTTCTGCTAAGTAGGATTCTTTATTTATAAACCGAATATTTCCCTAATTAGAGGGCATAAAACTTACTTACGACAATTTAAATAGGTTTTTAACATAGACAAGAGCCCCGAGACATGAAACAGCACCCTTAGCCACCATTACATCCCAGGAAAAAGCAAACTATAAATAATGATAGTTTGGAATGCATGCAGTAATTTTCTCATCATTAAATTCAAATTCCAGAAAAAATATAAACAATACTTTGCATCTGGTTTTGCAGGCGACTTAACAGGTTTCTCAGGAGGTATCACTCGAGTCACTTCACAGCTTTTCCTATAATAACAGTATCAATTAATAAAACATAACTACATTTTTATTTGTCATCAGTTATTAATATTGTTCGCAAATTCAGGGGTAGAAGTGATCGACTTGTCACATATAGGACATTTTCCACAAAAAATATAGGACACATTATATGAATAATTTTGCTATGGAAAAAGAAATACATATCATATATTATTAAGTTATTCTTATCAATCATTTCGTGTAAAAAAAATTTCAAGCAAAATTATAACTTACATCTGAAATGACTTTCCTGTAGTTGAAAGAAATATTTTTGAAAAAACAGTGTACTTTACAGACTAAATAACTAAACAAAATTTGAACAAAGATAAATTTTTATTTTTTCTTTCCCACTTATGACCCAAGTACTAATTCCACTGCTCTTTGATTTTATATCTAAACTGAACCCTTTACCACTTGTATTAAGAACAAACAGAGCTTGAGAAGGATCCTTCTGATGTTTTTTAGAGTTTTCCTTACTCTTATGTTTTAGCATGCAGCCTCAATTGCGAAAATCCACTATTGCTTATGGGCACTGAACAGTTGCAAAAAGCGGTAAAATCATCTTTTCCTTTAGTGCACCATGCACCAAAATTTGTACAATTAATGTCCTCCTGATTCAACCACTCCACACGAAATCTTGTTGAGCGATGCAATTTTACCATTGTAATTCCACTTATTACCACAAACTACGTTTTAACATCATAAGGAACTAACATTCCACGATCCCAAAATTCCACAAAAAAAAAAAAAATTGCAAAAAGAAGATTAGAACATTCCGATCAGAAAATGCACTTAACACAAAATATACCAATACACCAACAAAAACCATGATGGAAAACAAAACAAATGGCTGTTGCCCCCCCCCCTAAACGCAAAATTCTAAAACCAACTTCAGATTTAGTTCTCGAAACTCCACCCACTATAGAGTGACGTCTCATTGCTGTAGCCAATGAGTGAAGATGCCTGTTGTAGGATTTAGTCAGTTGAGTTTTTTAATTTGAAATTCGTTTGGGCACATATTTTAAACGAAAAATCCGATGTCAGAATGTTTATTTACTGTTCCTTTTAAAAGATATATTGGGTAAAAAACAGGAATATAGGAAATATGGGACATTTTTGAAAAATATAGGAAATATAGGATGATTTTGATGCTTTTTTTGAAAATATAAGAAATATAGGATATATAGGACTACTTCGACCCCTGCAAATTGAAAGTTAAAGACAACAAATATTTTCTATAAAAAAATTAAGTAAAATTAGTACTTTTTGGAACTAAAAGACAAACCCAACACAAATATAAAACTAGGGTTGGCACGTTTTTGTCACAGGTGGACAAAACCGTCCCAGCAAAATTTTTTAATGGAATCAAGAAATTTATAACATTTTTTTTTCAGTCATTTCCTAAAAATAGTTCCCAGAACTCTTCGGTAATCCAGGTGGTAAAGTCTGCTGAAATTTGAAGAAAAGTTACAAGAATTAGAGAGTTATGGACACTAATGGAACACATCTTTCATATGATTTGTAGATGGATGCAGGCAGTGACATTACATGATCAATTTCTCACTAAGTCACTTTCCTTAAAATTTTGGCAACATATACTTCACCGGCAGATGAAAGCGAATAATTTTTTCGTCAGAAGTATTTCTCAAGATGCTCTTTCAGATGCTACTTATTTAAACTTTTTTCATTATTACACCATTCATGTGGTTTCCAAGTTAGGATATTTGAACTCCCATTATGGGAACAGAAAATCCAAATAATGTATTTAACTGCACAGCTGGCAACATTAAAAGCTCAGAGTCACTTTATACAAATAGAAGTCGTGACAAAAGTTTGAGAGTGAAATGGATTTTCAAATATAAGTAGGGATTTCTTAGGCTAAGCCTTAGCCTATATAGGACCTAAAATTCAGAAATTGAAATTACCATTTGTACACTTTGACGTTAAAAAGTTACATAATTTTTTTTCTCTCTTATAAGTTATACAAACACCAGGTAAACATTTAGGAAGTTCAAAGAAAAATTTTATAAGAAAAGCCTTTTACATTTTTTGCGAAATAAAAATTTTAAAAAGAAAGGAAAATTAAATAAAATGTTTTAAAAATGACATGCAATTTTTATATTGTGTATGGAAAGGTTGTCTTTGCCACTGTGGTACCATTAATCACTGAAAATTATCTTTTTTTCGGAATTTCGATGCTTGAAGAAAGTTTTGGATATATTTACTTTAACTGAGAGAAGGCATCAAAATTCAGCAGTGTCTTGCATGAATCTGGAGACCTGGTAGCCACGCAACTACTCTCACAAAGGCCTGATTAACATCTATAGGTGTCGAGTTTCTGTTCACAAAAGTTTGTCCCTTCCCCTTCCAATCCATCACTTTTTGCTTGTAAATAAATTTTGCACATATTGAAACAAAACTTTCAATGCTATAAATTTAATTTCCAAAAGGGCCTCAGCAGAATTCAGATTAAAGTTTATCATGTAACTAGGAGTAGGAGGAAAGAAAATAATTTCCATCACTAAGAATTTTATGTTTTGCACTTTAATTTGCTCCATAAGTCAAAGCAAAGTTCAGACATAACATGACATATGTGGACCCTTAGCAATTAATAGGATAATTGATAAGTTAGCAAGATTTTAATAATAACAGCAATTTTTGCTAGCAAATGACCAATATCATATGAATTTGCATCACTACAATATTTTAAATTAAAATATGAAACCAAATTAAAGACAAAAAAATGCTAAAGGTATATGGTTTTTAAGTATAGTTTCTAATATCCAGAAGCAAATTATGTCAAATTATTGCCTCAAATGAAAAAACTTAAATGCTTCGAAAATACCTTAAAATTTAAAAATTAATGCAAGGATCAAAACCTTGAGTTCCCCCAAATAAGAATTCTCCAAAAGAGTATAAAATCTACATTTGATGGCTCAAAAACAATTAACTTTGTGATTAAGTGTTACATTTGGAATACAAATTGGCACAATATTATTTATAAAGAAAATATATAAAACCTATTTAAACTATAAACGATTGATTATTAATGTATTGTTTTAAATTCAATCAACTTAAATTTAAGAAATGAAGTAATTACAGATAAATATGGTACAAAATATAAATTTCTTACTGGTCCTACTGCTAAGCAAATATTGATGAGATGACCAAATATGTGTATTATAATAGCACATACACATCAGGAACATTAAATCAGAACAGATAAATAGTTGTGTTATCCGGGAAATATAGATAAGGTGGGGGGGGGAGAGTAAAGCAAAAAATCTTACAACTGATAAACTTGGCAAAAACTCCTTTCCTCATTTTTAAAAACAAAAGTACATTTCCTTTAGAAAAAGTCAAGTCTATTTATTCATAAGCACCATAATAATGTGATTTACAAAATCTTCTCAGTTATTGATTTATTAGAAAGTTTCAGGTTTTAATAATTCGAAAGACAAACATTATAAAAGGCAAAATCAAGACTGGGGTACATGATATATTTCAATAAATTTAAGATCAATGATCGAAATAAATTTAAATATTTGGGTCACATGGAATAATTACCAGTGAAATAACAAATATTTCCTTTCCTTCATTCGAAATACACAGAAAGCACCAACGAAGATTACTCAAACTGATTTTGAACAGAACCATGCATTATTCAAAAATATTATAATCTACAAACAAAATAGCAGATGCACAAAACAAGTAAAATTAGTTTTATTGTAAACAATATTAATCTACAATCTCTTTTTAAATGCTTAATTTAACACAAAAGTGAAATCATTTAAGTGGGATCAATGAAAATTGGAAACATACCACAAATCTGTCAATTTCTTACAAGACTTCGCGGCGTTTTGCAGTTCTTCAGATTTCCGTGATTTATTTAACACCATTTTCGTTGTTTTACAATTTTTAAAAGATTATTTAATCAAAACATTTTAAAACTCGGGAAATAAGCAAAATATACTCTACGAAATATCACAACAAATTTGACCAGTTAGCCCTCGCGGCAAAGCGGGACGGTAAAACGCGCCAACTGTTTCCATTGGCTGATTCCCATCACGTGATAAGAGACAGGTGTAGGGAGGGAAGCAAAGCAGATGATTACGTAAAGGAAGTGCCGGAACTTGGTTTTGAAAAAACAATAACAAATATATGAAAAGGATGTTAACCAACGAAGTCTTATTGGTTTTATGAAGTATCCACTTGACAATTTAAATCTGTAAATCACCCGATATGAACAAATGCTTTTTACTGCTTGATTAAAAAAAAAAGTTTTTTAAACTATCTTTCTTTCATTCAATAAAAAGGAATCTTACACAGGAAAGTAAAAAAAGATATTATTCTTATTCACAGAACACTGGAATTAAAATTTATAACAAGAAAGCTTAAAATATTTCTTGAAAATTAGAAGCGAAATCAATTTTTAAAAAAATGAACATTTTTAGACACAAATAAAATTAATTTTTGAATGTTTCCAAAAACAACCAACATTTTTTGAAGTTTTATTAATTTTATTACAAGAAAAGAGTAAAACCAATAGAATGTTACATTTTTTCTACCACATTTCAAAAATATGCAGCAAAAAAATTACTTGATTTTGATACAAAAAAATAACATAAAGTGACTCTACAAATTTGATATTTAAAATTTTTAATTATAATAATAAATGTTTGCCTTTTTTTAATGCAGTATTCTAACAGCTTAATTTGTTAGTATATTTAACTTATAATTTCATAAATTATTACATTGTCATTATCAACAATGTTTAATAATACTTTTTCATTAGTATTATGTTTCCACACAACAAAATTGTAGTCTGAGGTTCCTCTCCCCCTAAAAATTCCTAAACTAGTAGTCATAAAAAACAAAGTTTTAGATGATCATTAGAGATAGCCTTGGGCCCCCACACCATTAATGATTAGGTGGGGGGGGGGGGTCCCCCTACACCTGGAATTTTTAGAAGTTTCAATTATATAATTGCCATCTTTGACAATATGGATAGGGTTTTGAGATCTCCAGAATTCTTTTGCACTTGTTTAACACTAAACTTTAAAAAAATACAAAAGCTTGGAGTCGGAACGGTATAAGTTTCATATGTTGAGAGAAGGGGGGCCAGTCATTAAAATCGACAAAGGGCCTTCCTTGGCTCTCAATGGGGATTTGAGGGCTGTCTGCTGAAAAATTTTAAAAATTTAAGTTGTAAAACCATGACTTTAGAAAATCTTCGGTGCTGCCTTTTGGTCTTTATTGGTTATGGTGGCATCCTTCCAAAAGTGTTGTAGGAAATCCTTCCACTGTTTTCTATATAAAAAGTTTCAATTTATACCCTAATTCTCATATTTGTTACAAACTTCTGTGGCTCCCTAGAAAAAACATTTAGTGTTTCGCACTGAGCGGTTTTTTTTAAATAATACTCGTTAGAAAAGAACTGCATACAACAGGGGTTCCCAATTTTCTCCGACTCACGGCACCCTTTGATAAATTTAAATTTTTTCAGACACCCTAATCTATTTCAATTATACACCAGTATAATTGAAATGTGTTAATATATGTTTTTATTTTGGAGGGGACCCGTATAATCAAGATTACTCCCCCACTTCTTTTTTTTGTAATTTAAATTTTTTTGAGGTGGGGAGAGCAACAGTGCCCCTGATCTCCTTTGTTTCAAGTAAAGGTCAAGATTTACGGTCGCCACACGCCACGTGGCGACTCAGTTTTCACAATTGGCGACCCCAAAAAATTTCTACAGTCGCCAACTTTTTTTGGGGGTTATTTTTATTTTAGATCCCAAGAAAAGAATTCCACGCCACTCCACAAATGGATGCATCAGTACAATAAGGATTAACCGATAGAGACCATATGCCTACTGAATGTTGTTTATTTTACAAAGCTTGCATGTTCTTTCTCACTGCCTGCCTGTATGTTGGTTATTTTACATTGCTTGAATGTTCCTCTTACGCGATTCAGGCCATGTAAAATAGCAAGAAGACAGTGAATTAGGAAGCCATTTGCACAAGCTTAGAGCGTTTGCTCCTTTGTCTTGACTCTGTTTTTCAAGTAATTATCGTACTATAATCATGATTTCAAGAAGAAATCATTATATCTTAGATTATATTTCAGATTAATTTTGATTATGCCTTCAAAGTAATTACCTTTTCACGTTTTCAGTTTAATTGCTCAAATGGTATATTAAATTTAAACTTAATTCTTTTACATCGTATTATACACCGCCTCCGATTATACGAAGCTTTTTTTTTTCCTTCAGGCCCATTTTAGAACCTGCAGATTATAGGCCACCCGCAGATAATACGCAGCAAAATACGGTTATTAAACAGGGTTCGTGCGCTCCGGTAAAACCTTTAATTGTCAGGGAAAAGTCGGGGAAAATTCAAATTTTGCCACAAAAAAAAAAAAAATTTCCCAGGGAATTTTGTACCTTGTTTCTAATCTTCGTTTTATATCGATGTTTCCTGAAAAAAAAAGTAAAAGTTTTTGAGGCAAAATGACACTGGCAATTAAATAAAAAAGACGACCCAGGAAAAAAACTTCCGCGGACGCCATTTTTGTCCCTCAATAGTTTCCAAAGAAAAAATTCCTAGGTTGAACAGGAATTGTGCACAAATTTAACGGGAGAAGCACACTTTCCTGAATCTAAAGCACAAGCCTGCGGATGGTAGGGTCAATTGGGAAAATCGTTTATTAATCGAAAAGTCTTTTCAGCTATGAATCAAACGTAGTCGCCATTTTTGGTCATTTATAAGATGGAAGTAGACACGATCGTTAAATGCCTAAGTTTCCAAAAACAAAGCAGAATGGGATGTTTTCTTTAACTGCAAACGAATGAAAACAACCCAAAATGTGCTGCAACTTGTTTTTTTTTATTTTTATTTTAAATATGTAATTTTCTTGAGAAATGAAAAATTTTGTTCTTAAAACTTAATCTTATCCTCATTGCCTTGGACGGAAATGTGATAAAAACTTTTCAACTGAATTGTAGTTTCACAAAGATTAAATACTTTTAAATTGTTTTCATGCTACAAATTCAAAAAATTATTTCTTAATTTTTGTCGTAGCCATCATATTTGGTCATTCCCAAGATGGCACTACACAAGACTTTTTAAGTGCCTAAGTTCCCGAAAATGGCATTGGATGTTTATTGCAATGCAAACTATTGCTAACAACGCAAAATGTGCCCTTTTTTTGGGGGTAATTCGTAATTATTTTTTGGAAAAATGAGAAAATTTTATCTCCAGAATATTTTTTTTATTCTAATTGATTTAGCTTATGTGCTAAAAACTGACTATTTTGTCTTAATTGTAGTTTTTTAAGGATTAATTATTATTTTATAACTACTTTTATGCTACAAATTCAAAAATTTACTCATTATCTTAAATTTTTTCCTTAGTCGCCATATTTGGTCGTTTGCGAGATGGAAGTAGACAAAAATTTACAAAAACATAATTAGATGATATTTCAATGTTTATTGAAAGCAAATGTGCAAAAAATGAAAATTTTTAATTTTAATGAAGCATTCTTTATATGCAAAAGGAAAAAAAACTGATTATTGGCATTGGCCTATGATTGACGGATGTTGACTTTTGCTAGAATGCGTCATATGGTATGCCCATCGATGCAACAAGTTAATCATATTTATACTGAAAAATAGCTTTGTACTTTGCTCAATATGTTTTGTGTTACATACTAATAAGAAAATAAAAAAGAAGAATCGTAAAAACAAAAGCGGAGAAAGATTGCTATCGATTACAGCAAAACGCTAATATATGCATGACATGTGGCATCAAAAGAAATGCTAAAACAGGTTGAAAGTACTTTGTTTTTAACAAATAGTAAACAAATAAAAACAATTTAGAAAAAAATGTTGAAAAAAAAAACTTGTTACAGAAATTTTTTTTAAAAAAAATCCAAGTTTTTTTTAAATTATTATTTTACAAGTGAAAAAGTTTCAGTTCTTACGCATTGCTACTGTGAACAATTTTGACTATTTTGAAAATATTGTTACTTAAACTTAATTTTGAATGAAGCGAGTAACCTGGAATTTTCTAAAAGATAACCTGGAAAACCTGAAAAAGTCGGGGAATTTTTTTTAACAAAAAAGTGTATGATACCTGTATTACTTTTTTCAAATTCTTTTTCTAAAACAGTTTTATGTTTCACTTTAAATCTTGATTCTGAAAGTATGAAAATATTATGCAAATTTTGGCTCTTTTAAAAGTGAAAAAAAAAAAAAAAAACACAATATTGTATGTTTTTTTTACATAAACCCTCGAAGGTCGATCCAATCCTATTTGATTCCCAATTACCTCAAACAGCCTTTATTCTGAAAATCGTCAAAATAGGAAGACAAATTATTTAATTTAATAATTAAAAAGACAATTTGTTTTTAACGGCACAAAGCCCCCCCCCCCCCCAGCGCCCCGTTTTAACATTCTTTTGCCATAATCAATGTTCCATGTTGTCCCATAAATCTTGTACTTCATTAAAAATCCTATACATCATTTAAATTGAAAGAAGAAAAAACTAGATTACTATATTTTCTATAAGCTATATCTTATATTTCTGCTGTCATGTGGACGCTAATACTCGCAATCGGTTAGGAATACGTTCCATTGAAAATCGTTTAAACAACGGGGGCTAGCTTCTATTTATTCGAATAACTGTTGTAATTTTTTAATCTTCAATCGCATCTGATTAAACTATAAGCCAAATAGCCAGTCCTTTGATAGTTTTCCCTTCATAGTCATCCTAAACATGGCGATGCTGCAAATGGAACTTAGTCGCCATGTTTGGTCATACTCTTAGTTCAAATAATGCAAAAAGGTTTTTTTTTTTTTTTGGAAATATATTCTTGGTAAATGCCAAATTGTAAATTACTGGAGGAGGTTTGTAGTTAATTCATTTTTATGCCAAAAAAACAATAATCTTAATTTATTGAAAAAATTCAAATCATATGTTTATCTAATATTTCTATTCCATTCGTGCTAATTTTCTTACTGTTAATTCTTTTCATTAAACTAGTT